>NW_019154085.1:77819756-77958715 GCF_002288905.1 Enhydra lutris kenyoni | reverse complement strand
GAGATTGTTTTTCAGAGTCCATAGTCTCTCATGGTTCATCTCCCCCTCTAATTTCCCTCAACTCCCTTCTCCTCCCATCTCCCCATGTCCTCCGTGTTATTTGTTATGCTCCACAAATAAGCGAAACCATATGATAATTGACTCTCTCTGCTTGACTTATTTCACTCAGCATAATCTCTTCCAGTCTTGTCCATGTTGATAAAAAAGTTGGGTATTGATCCTTTCTGATGGAGGCATAATACTCCATAGTGTATATGGACCACATCTTCCTTATCCATTTATCCATTGAAGGGCATCTTGGTTCTTTCCATAGTTTGGCGACCGTGGCCATTGCTGCTATGAACATTGGGGTACAGATGGCCCTTCTTTTCACTACATCTGTTCTTTGGAGTATACCCAGTAGTGCAATTGCAGGGTTATAGAGTAGCTCTATTTTTAATTTCTTAAGGAATCTTCACACTGTTCTCCAAATTGGTAACTGAGGATATATTTATGTGAGCATTTTGACCCAGAAAATTGGATTGAGTCACTTTTCAAAATAATTACACCCTAATGATTATTCATGATTACATATTATTAATAAAAACATCTTATTCAAATTAAATATGCTTAATTTTAATGAATCTAGGTTGTGTTTGAATTTGATCACTCTTAAGAGTGTTTTTTAGAAGAATTAGATTTCTTTTACTGCCATGTTTTCATTTATAAAATGGAAACTCAAGGATACTTTATGGATAAAAACTCTAGTTTGTACAAAATATTTCCTCAGGTGACTTAGATAAAAAGGCAATATGAAACAGAGCATGGTAAGATAAGTGCTTCTTTGAGAAATACAAATTACACTGAAAGATTTCACAATCCATTAGGCAAGAGGGAAAAGCTGTTTCTTGTGTCTCCTTTAGTTTTACCAAAGAAGGCCTCATTTCTAGACATAATAATGTCTTTAGTGCAAATCCATGAGGAAGACTTTGATCAAAATTTATATTCTTCAGCAGGACACTAAGAAACATTAATAAAAACAAAGTTAAGACTTTCAAACAGTGCATTAAAGGCAGTCTGGCTACCACTGAAATGTTGTTTACTGCCTTTGGTGCAGTCATGTTAGAAAAAGCAGATGACTCACCTACCTGTCATCTCAGATCCTTGCCTCCTGGCAACAAAGAAACCCAGGCACTAGGCAGAAAGGTAGGATTGTGATAGGGACTGCTGAGATGAGCAAGGTGCTTTTGATTGCATAGGTTCTTATGCTAGTTATCATTCTAAATGGTAAGCCACCAAGAAAGGCGCTCTCTCGGATTAGCTCAAGTGAACTAACATTGATTAAGAGCATTTTCCATGCTCATTTCCTTAATTCCTTATAATTTAAGCTAAGTGGTATTTTCCCTACTTTACAGGTGAAGGAAATGACACCTTGACAGGCCCACATCACCCCTCATTAAATGCGGGTGGTAGAGTCAGAGTTCAAAAGCAGGTTTTTCTGGTTCCCGTACCTTCACTTCTACCCTTGCCCCATTCAAGGCCGAAAGAGAGTGAGCTCAGTAGATCCAGATGTCATATCTTTGAAAGACTGTCTCCTGTCTGCAGGCTTGCTCTAAAATGATGGTATTAGAACACTTCAGTCAGTTCAGACTGTGCTGACGTTGTGTAGGTACTGTTGACGGACATAACAAAATGCAGGATCCAGAAGGACAGGTGTTATTACTGAGACTCAAATATGATAGAGAAAAAGGCTCCAGAACTTCAAATGACAGGTAACTCTGAGGACCAAAATTGACGAGAGAGGCTTTGGGAAGTGTCTGATATTTTACCATGGGTATTGCTTATGATAATGGGTCATCACACTCAATTTTCTTCAAGGAAAAGAAGCTCTATGTACCTTTAGCACATTGAAACAGATCATCCTGCTTTTTGTCTAAAGGGCAGCAACACTGCATTTAGTTAGTTTGACAAAACTCTATCCTGTAATAATTATTCGAACAGGTGGCCTGTTAAGATTAGGAATGAAAACATATTGTCCATGTTTGGGGAAAGGAAATCAGGAGCTCGTTTTGATGACCCTCTGTTTGCTTTTGTTTCTTGGCTCTTCCAGTATCACTCTCTCCCATACTCCACTTTTCGTTCATCAGTACCCAGGTTGGAAGGCCCTTTCACCTGCCCCGTAGGGTCCTGCCATTGGTTATCTCACTCAAAATGTGCTCTTCCTGGAGGTCCCATTTACTCTCAGAGCCTCCTGGGTGTGGTATGTGACAGGTCTCGAGACTCTGTGCTCTACTTCACCTCTTAAATTCCAGAGGAAGTTCTACCAGCAAAAACAGATTGGCTGTGGCAAAGTCACTTTCTCTTAAGGGCTCGTGGACATCTATGAGGCTCCTTTATGAGTCCTGATCAGGTGATTCCTGATTAACTGGTTTAAGATTCCATTTCTGGGAGAGGCAGAAACCGTAATTAAGTGTCAGGTTGGTAATGTGGGGTTTAGCATACAGGACTCTATTTTGAGCCTGTTGTCTTATTTTAAAAAGTGGAAACACTGGTGAAAGCTAATATCTAGACTCCAAAAGCTAATTTTTGTAGTTGAGATAAAATGACATGTTATTTACCAAAAGCCTCAAGTTATTAATAATTTTATGACTTTGAAAACGACAGAATTATTCATTATTCTCTCAGAGATTCCATGTACACTCTTCCATTTAGATGGTAAGTTTAATGTAACTCAGTATTATGATGTGATGAACTAAATGTATTTCAAATACTATTTAAGTGAAATTAACTGTGAAAATCTTAATATGGTAGATTTTCTCTCTTTCCATAGAGTGTATCTACTGTATTTTTTCTTTTGGATTTTTTTTTCATGTAGAAGTTCACAATCTTTCTATCTTTCCCAGCTTTGGAGGTCTTGCTCCTTGCACTATAGCATATAATGCAAAGGGAACAGATTCAGGCCCCAGGTAAGGAAAATAACACCTAACATACACTTACTATTTACTGTGTACTCTTCTAAGTACTTTACACTTTTCTTTCATTTTAATTCTCACAGCCAACTTGCAACAAAGGGACTATTTTTTTTTAATTCCCCTTTTGTAAATGAGAGAATAAGGCACAGAACACTAATTTACCCACTCCCAAGATTCAAATCCTGAGCTGTGATGCCTCTGATCAGTTTCTCCATAACCATATGATCTCAGCTAAGTTCCTAAGCCTCTCTGTGCTTCCATCTGCTCATCTGTAAAGGAGGGCAGTGAGGATACAAAATAAGCAGGTAAGCGACAAAGAAGTCACAATCTTCTTAGCAGCAATGTTAACTGACCGGGTAAAAAGGTGATGAATTCAAGAGGCAAAGTAGAGCAGAAGTCTGGAGACCAGCCACATATAGCACCCAGGGAAGCCCTGGGAGTAAATGGGACCTCCAGGAGGAGCACACACTGAGTGCGATGACCAAGGGTGGGACCCCATGCAGCCAGGGAAGGGGCCATCTGACTTGGATCCTGAGGGATGAAAAGGACAGTGTTAAATAAGTTGGGGCAATGAGAGTGAGGCTAGAGGAGCCAAGAAACTGGCTGACAAGCCCAAACTTAACTTTTTATATTTTGGGGACTAGCCATGTCATTTTGTTTAGCGATGAAGTCATCAGTGACCTTTTGAGGGACTTCTTCCTAGAGCTGTTGTGGTGGAAGTGGGGTTGCAGCAGATTTTGAGGTGGGAGGGCAGGAGGGGGAGGTGCGTAGAGAGTCAGTGTCCTCCCAGTTCGGTGTGAAGGGATGCAGCCGGAGAGAAGGCAGTGCTGAGTGATGGGCTTGTGGAGAGCAGACATCTAAGTGTGTTTCTTCTTCACATTTAAGGATCAGAGGAAGAGCAGGGAGAGATGGAGAAGGGGAAGGGTAATAAAATAAAACTTGGGAAAGAAATGGGCTGATAGTCCTCCTAAAATCATTTGCTTTTTAATAATTTCTCCAGTGCTATTACTCAAGAGGTAACAGGTGCTAATTTGAGACTCTCAAAAATTCGTATTTATTAAGTGGTTACTATATGTCAAATACTATTTTAAGTGCTGGGAATACAACAACAGTTGCTCCTAAATAAGACGGGCAGAATTTCTGTTCATATGGCATTTGCCCTGGAGACTATGTCTAAAATAATAAACATGCAAATGAATGGATACAAAACATGTCTGGTGGAGATAAGTGGTATGAAGAAAACCAAATTGGAGTAACAAGGTAGGGGCAGCCCCTAGAAGGGTGGTGGTGCTATTGTAGCTGGGGTGTAGGAAGCCCTAATTATAAGGAGATATTTTAGGGGAAATCTGAAGCAATAAAAGGCTGAATTTTATTAATTTATGGTGATAAAATGCTTTAGACAGATGAACAGTGAGTACAACAGCCTACAAGTACAAAGATTTAGGGAGCTCCCTGTCCCTGAAGAGTTTATCATCTGGCTCTCACTATAATCATATCTCATAGTGATTCCACAAAGAGTTTTGGAATCTCAGTTCTTTGATCCATTTCTATTCTCCCCACTCTCTCAACCACCCGTTCCTGTGGTCATAGTCAAGGCTTAAGAATAATACCCTTTCCACAATCTCAGTTCCTAGCACTTTAGTCTAACTACTGTATCCTCTCTACCCAGTTTATTCCCTCTAGTGTCCCAACTCCAGAAATTCTTTATCTGACTGGAACCTACTATCCATTAGTCCTACTACGTTTCTACTGCACTCTTGTCCCTGAACTTTGTCCTTATTTATCTCCCCTCCATCATGCATTAGTGACCTTCTTTACCTTCTCAATGTCCTTGTTTCCATTACATTCCTCTGGCAAAATCCCAACATTGTTCAATTCAACTCTCAAATTATTTGCACCACCACTTGGGCAATGTGACTGAATAAAAACACAGTGATGCTAAATATTCTGTGTAAATTCTTGACCACAAACCTCATATAATCCCTTAATATGCTGCCTTCAACCGTACTGCTTCCTTACCGCTTTAGACTCAAATGCATCCCTAAAAACAATTTCACGCCTGGTCTCTCCTCTCGTATCACCTGTCTCCTCACTCTCAGATGGAGTCTTTATGACTTTGTTTTCTATTTCACTGAGAAAATAAAAGAAATCAGAAGAAATGTACGTTTGTGGCATATTTACCCTCGTAACTGCACCCACATTTACATATTCTGCTTTCCTGCCTGAAACTCTAGAGGACCCCACCTGTTACACCCATCACTTCTACCTGTGCACTAAATTACATCCTTTCTTACCTTCTCAAAGACTAGCCATTGCTTTCTTTCTCCACCACATCAATTTGTCCAATTGGATCAGTGATTTCAGCATAAAAACATGCTTTTTTATTTTTCATTTAGACAAAAGCCTTCCTCAACCCACATTTCTCTTAAGTGTTCTCATTCTTTTTATCATTTAGAGCAAAATTCTAATGTGTTATCTGTATGTGCTTTCTCTACTTACTTCCTCTTCTTGCACATTTCTTAGATTCATCTAAATCAGGCTTTCTACCCCCCATCTCCAGTACAAGAGTTCTTGTCAACCTTCAGTGACCTCATGTTGCTACACCTAATGGTCATGTCTCAGTCTGTTTATGGGAACTATCAGCAGCATTTGAGATAACTAAGTGATTCTTCCTCCTCCTCCTCTGCCACCTCCTCCTCCTTCTTCTTCTTTTTAGGATTTTATTTACTTACTTGAGAAAGAGAGAGAAAGAGCATGAATGAACAAGAGGGAGATGCAGGGGGAGAGGGAGAAGCAGCCCCCCTGCTGAGCAGGGAGCCTGATACGGGACTCAGTTCCAGGACCCTGGGATCCTGACCTGAGCCAAAGGCAGATGCTTAAATGACTGATCAGCCCAGATGCCCATGATCTCTCCTTCTTGAGGTAATTTCTTCACTTGGTTCTGCTCCATCTCATTGAACACTGCATCTCAGTGACCTTTGATTATTTATCATCTCCCTACCTTTAAAATTTGGAGTATTTAAAAAACCAAACAAAAACAACCACCACAAAAAAGAAAACCTTTGCTCCATTTATACTGACCTCCATACTCTTTCTTGAACATCCAAGAATATCCTTATCTCAGAGCTTCTGCAATTCAATTTTCCTCTGCCTGGAATGCTTCTCCTGTATAAATCCACATTGTTTGCTTGTTCTTTCATTCAGTTCTCTGCTGCAATATCACTCTCTCATTCTTTTTTCCAAAAGGCCATGGACCATTTTTTAAAATATCCCTCATTCTGCTATAAACAACCCAGTCACTCCATCTACCCCATACACTGCTTTATTTTTTCCCCAGAATTGATCACCATCCAACATTACGTATTTTCTCATTAGTTTATTTTCTGTCTCCCTTCATAGCAATATCAGCTGTATTATTATAGGAACCTTAATACACTACAGTATCCTCCAGCCCTAGACTAATTCCTGGCATGTGCTAGACATTCAATAATTTGTTGAATGAATGAGAGATGGCAAACTGATTTGCCATCACAGGTTTGTGTATGACATAATGTTTATTCAAAATAGTCTGTGAACTTTTTGTGCAAAGGAAACTATGACTTTCTTATCTTATAAATAAGTGGGTGGAAACCTTAACATGCTTTTCAATGTTGAATAAATGGAAAAACACTGCATTGTCAATTTTCAGAGAAAGGTATGTTGTGTGCCTTCCTTTACTCTCTGACCTCAATCTACACATACACGGATTTTTTTTTAAAGGACTGCTTATTCACCTTTCTTATGTAACTACAGGGATATTATTATTTTTAAAATTGTGGTATAACACACATAACATAAACCTTACCATTTTAACCATTTACCATGGACAGTTTTGTGGCATTAATGACATTCACATTGTTATGTAACCATCACCACTATTCCATTTCCAGAAATTTTTTATCATTTCAAACTAAAGCCCTGTACCCATAGAGCAACAACTACTTATTCCCAGGTAACTATTATTCTACTTTCTGTTTCTATGAATTTGACTATTGTAGGTATGTCATATAAGTGGAATCATACACTACTTGTCTTTTTCATTTAGTTTATGTCACTTAATGTAATATTTTCAAGCTTCATTCATGCTGTATTATATACAGGAATTTCTCTTTTAAAGCTAAGAGTATTCCATTGTATGCATGTGTCACATTTTTTTTATCCATTCATTCATCAATGGACATTTGGATTGCTTCTACCTTTCAGCTATTGTGAGTAATGATTCTATAAATAGTGGTGTAAAAATATTTGTTTGAATTCCTGCTTTGAATCCTTTTGGGTATTTACCGAGATGTAGAATTGCTGGGTCATATAGTAATTCTATGTTTAATTTTTTGGAGGCATTGCCATGCTGTCTTCCCTAGTGACAGCACTATTTTACATTCCCATCAGCAGAGCACAGGGTTCCAACTTTCGCATACTCTTGCCAACATGTATTTTCTGTTTCTTTTTTTAAATACTAATCATCTTAAAGGGTGTCTATTAATATCTCATGATTTTTATTTGCATTTTCCTAATGATTAGTAATGTTGAGTATCTTTTAATATGTTATTGGCCATTTGTTTATCTTCTTTGGAGATCTTTGCCTGTTTTTTAATGGGGTTGTTTGGGGTTTTTATTGTTGTTGTGGAGTTGTAGAAGTTCTTTATATATTCTGGATATTAATCCATAATCAGATATAAGACTTGCAAATATTTCTCCCATTTCTCCCAACTCCCATGAGTTGCCTTTTCACTGTTGATAGTGTCCTTCAATGTACAAAATTTTTAATTTTGACAAAGTCAAATTTTCCTATATTTTCTTTTGTTGCCTATTCTTTGGTATCATATCTAAGAAATTATTGCCAAATCCAATGTCATGGAACTCTTATTTATGTTTTCTTCTAAGAGATTCATAGTGTTAGCTCTTCCATTGGATCTTTGATCCATTTGGAGTTAGTTTGTGTATATAATGTAAGGGCATACATATACTATTCAATCACATTTCGTGCTATAGGTGAACATAAAAATCTATGTTTCACTAAATTAATTACTAACTGAAGAGTCTAGATTTGGCGGTTACTATCATACTCAAGGTTTATATTTTCTAATTTCTAATTGTGACCTTAATTTATTACACTTTTTGCTCCTGTTGACTTATCAAATGTTCATTCATACCCTAAGATTTTAAGATTTTTAAGTGTTGTTGGTATAGGAAAAAGAGAAATGAATTCAAAATCCAAAGCTTGGCTTGAATCCCAGCAATAACTAGATCCATGACCTTGAGCAAGTCCTTAAAACTTTCAGAGTTGCAGGAGTAATAGTACCTACCTCAGTTTGTTGTGATAACCTCAGTGAAAGCAACTGGCACATAAACCCTTAAATGTTTGCTGAATCTACTGCCTAAGACAACACTGATTTTTTCTGAGTGACTAATCAGCAGACTTGGTCTTGCATCAAGGGCAGTCAACCATACAGTACCTAGAGGGTGGAGAGGGCAAATCACCCATGCTGGGAGGGAAAAAAAAAAGGACAGGAACCAAGAGATATCACAAAACTGTATAGGTGTGGAGTAAGCACACCTGCTGCAACAGGTACCCACAGAGCAATTATTTTGTTTCCTTGTAGATTTAGGGTAAAACATACAATTTAAGCAAAAAGTAATGGCAATAACAAACTGATCTCTAAAATAGAATATGTTTGGCATTAGATAGAAAGTCTAAAATGCATGGAAATTGGGTAGAAAGTCTAAATTTTTTTAAAGCAGTTGTTAGGTTTTTTTTTAAGATTTTATTTATTTATTTGACACAGAGAGAGAGATCACAAGTAGGCAGAGAGGCAGGCAGAGAGAGAGGGGTAAGCAGGCTCCCTGCTGAGCAGAGAACCCGATGTGGGGCTTGATCCCAGGACCCTGAGATCTTGACCTGAGCTGAAGGCAGAGGCTTAACCCACTGAGCCACCCAGGTGCCCCTTTTTTTAAAGATTTTATTTATTTATTTGACAGACAGAGATCACAAGTAGGCAGAGGCAGGCAGAGAGAGAGGAAGGGAAGCAGGCTCCCCACTGAGCAGAGAGCCCAATGCGGGGCTTGATCGCAGGACCCTGGGATCATGACCTGAGCCGAAGGCAGAGGCTTTAACCCACTGAGTCACCCAGGCACCCCGAAAGTCTAAATTCTTAAGGTTACATAGGAACTCCACTGATTTCCATCTATTTTTAATTTTCTCACATACATGTAATTATAACAAGAAAGCTGTTATATATTAAAATCCTCTAAATTTAGGCATTAAAATTATTTTATGCATATCATAAAATTTAGGATGATTATAACTTAAAAATATGACATTGAGTATCTCATACACATGATCTCAAAATGGGAATTTTAGCAGTTTAATGTGAAGATGTCAAAATTATGGTGAAAAACTTATGATTTGCTTTTAGTGTTATTTCCTTCTCGATAAAACTGAAATAATATTTCTTATCCTATCTCCCCCAGAGTGATCCATGAGGTTCAAATGAAATGAAACATATAACATTTAAATGAATAATTTTTCCAGGAACAAGCCTAGAAAATAGACAGTAAAAATCAATAGCACCACTAATATTTATGGCTCTGTCTTCCACTTTCCTACAATGTCTCAAAACAGGGATGTCTTCTCTCCTGGCTATGGTGAGTCTCTGATTGACTCTTTGTCCCCCCAAGAAAATCTATGTGGCACCTGAAAAAATTGTTTGCTGCTCAAGAAATCTGCAGAGCATCATTTCAATGCCAGGCCCTGTGGCTTGCATAGGATGGTGGGACTACACATTGGCCTAATCCATTAGGATAGAGAAGCCCCTGGAAATTGGTATAGCCTCTCACTTTTGGAAGAAATAGAGTACTTCAGATGGTTGCTCCAGCAGCTCTTGAGTTGCTACACTTGCAATACCATGCTCCTTGTGGTCCCTGAGGTTTTCCTGGTCCTGTTCATTAATGACAGTTGGACCTATCTCCCAGGCAAGTATTCTACAAGCAGCGTGTACATTGGAAACATGTTTTTCTGGTGCTGCTCTGACAGGCACTTAAATCTTCTAAAGAATTCCCTTTTCCCTTCCATAGAGCTGGAAGAAATTTTTAGCTCCAACTACCAGACATTAGGACAGGGGTAAAAATATTTGCAGAAAAATTTTTTTCTTTTTTGGCCTGGCTCCAGCCTGCATTCAAATTCCTAATTGTCCCTCTCTTCCTTCTTAGAAAAATGCCCTTTATTTTAGTTACTGCTTCCCTAGTAGAGAACTTCTTTTTATAACTTTTGTGACTGAGTCTTTACCAAACAGAGAAATAGCCAATTTCTTATTTGGGGAAGAAAAATGGGAATTTTTTTTTCTACATAGAATTCTAAGATATATTAAGTAGTATTGACAATAAATTAGTATCTTTAACTGGCCACAAAAAAGAGAGAAGCTAGGCATGTTTTCCTATCCTTTCCTTATATATAACTTCTTGGAATGACCTTGTTTTCCACCGCTTTAACTTGTTTGCAGATCTGAAGGCTTTCACAAAACTGTTTATTCTAGATTTGTTTGTTAAAACTCATCAGGTTAAAATAATATTTGCTTGATTTTATAATAAATCAGGAAAGATTCTCAACTGTTTGTGGGCCTTACAAAATGCCACAATAACTGTGTCATACACAAAACTCAGAATATTGAGAACTCTTTGATATTCAACTAGAATTCATTTTGTGGAATCTAAATATAAAATTTTATTGACTCATATAGTTATGATATTGTTTTCATGGAATGTTGTCTTTGACTTGATTTCTGGGTCTAAAACTGGTTATTTATTGATTTCTGAGAGGCCATTTATCTACTTTATTATTTCTTTTCTAAAATAAAAAGAATAATTAAAAAATAATACATTTTCACCTATCTGTTTCACTTAACTGTTCTAAAAATGTTTCCACTCAGCTTTATAAAGTATTGAGTGTCTGAAAGGAAACTTTCATCAATATGAAAATGAAAAATATTGGTGAATCACATAACTTCTTACTTGTGTAGCAGAGATCCTGCATCATGAGCAATGAATTCAGCATCTACCATCCAGGAAACTATGGACTCTGGGATTGATTCTGTGACTTACTGTGTCCCCAATACCAAATGAAGAAATTTCCAAACAATAATAAATTGTACCCTAGTGATATAGATTCTACTCTTACCTCCTTTTATAAAAGAGAAGACTGACTTTTATGAACAAACTTGTCCAAGATCACACAGCTGGTAAGTGGAAGGAAGGATCCAAAGTGCAATGTGATTTGGTAGCTTTTATTAAGAGTGATTAGTAGATTGTTCCATACATAAATATTTTTATATATAGGAGCATACATGGATTAGTATACACACATATATTACATTGTTTTGTTACCTTAGGTGGCCTAGAAGTATAAGAACCCAGTAGAAATGAGCACACCTCATGCCCAAATCTTGGTTACTAATATCATTGTTCAATTAAAGAACCAGAAATCCTTGGGGGTGGTGGGGAACAGTGATTAGTGACAGATCAATACACTTCTAAACATAATTACTTCAAAATTTTAAAACCAGAATAAAACAACATTTCCTAGACTCTTTGAGTGATGAAACTGCAAGAAAACCTAAAAGACTATCTAGGATAGTGACTTTCTAATTGGTTCTTGGCCTTGAAACTCCCTTCAAATAAAAATTTAACTGGCAGCTCAAATAGGTAAACCATACAGTTTAGAAAGCTCTATGAAAGAAATCAGGGGCAGAGGATAGCCTTGCGCAGTTCTTAGTTGAGGTGCTTTTCAAAGGAGCACCAAAGAATCTTCCCAGAATCAGGTCCTAGGGGAGTAATTTGTAAAATGACTTTAAATCCAACATCTTCACTTCATAAATGAAGAAAACAGATTTTCAATAATATAGTTAAAATGAAAAAAACACTATCAAAGTCATAAAGACTCCCTTCTTTATGCTTTTTCCTCTCATTGTAGATCTAGACAGTTGGACACTGACCAAATTTTTTTCTTCTTCTTTTAAACACCAAGGCCTACTTATTAGCACGGTGCTTGGTATCTAATAGGAACTCAACATTTTTTGTGCGAATGAATCAAATAATTGATGCATTTGCTAACTTCCTTAAAAGTGTGTGTGTGTGTGTGTGTGAGAGAGAGAGAGAGAGAGAGAGCATGTGTGAATGCTTGCACGTTAAGATTTGGAAAGGAAAAGTAATTTTTATAGCCGCATGTTGATATGTAACTAAAGTCTTCAGGCTCACTCCAGTATACTGCCTTTGGGAGACCTAGTGAACTATTAAAAATGGGACACCATGTCCTTTCAGCAAAAAGTGGAGAAATGTGCCAACTGGAACTACAAGAGAGCTTGGCAATTCTGGCTGTGATCTCATGAACTGGAATCCAGTCAGAGGGTAGCAGTAAGTGATTTTACTGGAAAATGCCATTACTGCTGTTTTTAATGGCCATCTTGATTTTTATATCCAATTCAACATGCAAAACATCTATCTTCTTTAGATTAATAGTCATACAGAAATCATTAACAGTCACTTGCTCTAAATACTATTTATTGCTTCTCATTGAAACCAGATTAATTTTTCTCAAGGCACTTTACTACAACCTATTGCAAGAGATTGAACATGTAAACATTAAGATAAATTGGTAATTATTACAGATTGTATAACTGCTAGTGATTAAAAAAACAAAAATATTTTGCAGATATGTAATCATTTATACATGTGCGATATTTTTGGTTTAGGGTAGTACCTTAGAGATCAGATTCCATGGAAATAAAGCAGCCGCAAAATCAGTATTAGTGAATCTGCTATTATAAACTGTCAAGATACTCTATGAAATGGTATGTGTAACTTTATATTTAACACAGTCTTCTGTAACAGGTAGCCCATTTACAAATTTTTCAACTGAAGTTAGCTAAGAACATAGGAAAGGTGATTTGGTACTAAAAAATAAGTTAATCTTTAAAAAGCTAGTTTTATTGAGTCCCCAAAAAAGTAAATTCAAAGCAAATTCCTGCTTATGGTTAACATCTACTTACTGAGGTAACAAAGATAAATACAAATTTTAAAAATGATTTCTTCAATTCCAGAAAATAGTATTCTTATTGGATTTATAGTAACAGTTTTAAGATATAATTGTTATTTTTTTTTAAGATTTTACTTATTTATTTGACAGAGAAAAAGACAGTGAGGGAGGGAACACAAGCAGGGGGAGTGGGAGAAAGAGAAGCAGGCTTCCCGCTGAGCAGGGAGCCTGAGTGGGCCTCAATCCCAGGACCCTGGGATCATGACTTGAGCCCAAGGCAGACGTTTAAGGACTAAGCCGCCCAGGCACCCCTAGAATATAATTGTTATTTACCATGAAAGGTTGTATGTTTCTCTCAAGTTTCTTTCTTCCACATTCCTCCTAGTCAATGTGACATTCATGAAGACAGAAACCTTTACAGTAGGCATCCCCTGCATGAGTACATCCGTGCTGTGGTCTCCACACCGTACCCACACTGACAGCAAACTATATCAGCCTCGCATGTTCCTGGTTCTCAGGATATAACGACAAAGAAAGTGGACAGGAGGCTTCCATGTTGAACTTATGTTGTTACTAACATCAGTGTTACACAAAGCCTTATTTGTGACCAAATATTTATTAATTAAACAATTTACTATGTTTGTCCAGTCCTTACTATGATCCCAGAAAACTTGTGCATTTTCCAGCTGGCCCTTATTTTACAGGTCTTGGTGAATAAAAGACACTGTGTAGCCAATACTGAGTCTAATAGTTGTTCAGTCTACCAAGAGAAGGCAGACCACTAGCATCATATATATTCTTCTATAGAAGAAAAAAAAATTGAAAGTTGAAAGCTGCTTTTTGATTTGGCATAGCCTCAGAATCCAGTAGAGACTAAATATATGTTCATAATCCTAAGATCTAACACTAAAGAAAATAACCCCCTTGCAGGCCAGTTAAACAATGTGCATTATGTCATGCCAATTTTTGGAGGAACTATGTCATTGTGTGTTCCTTGGTGGGTTGCTATGCTTGTCAGCAGGACCTGAAGTCATTCTGTAGATTCTAAGGAACAGCTGTACAGATGGATGGCTCAGCTAAGAGAAGAAAGAAGAGGGCTTAAGCATACCTTCCACATTTTCCTTTTGAGCCATCAGAAAATCTCCTTTTGAGCCATCAGAAAATTATCCCTTCATTTGGTTGCCATGGGAATAAATGAAGTCTATATAATATCACCCTTTTAATGCATTTTAAGGTAATTGTTTAGGCAAAGTAGCTTTGATTTAGAAGTATAGGAGTAAGTAAAGATATAATTACCACTAAATATGAGTAGACTTAAGATGCAAAATTAAGGGCAGGACCATAGTGAGCAGTTTTAAATTTGTTGGTTAACTTAAGGTCAGAAAAGAAGGGTTAAACAAGGATTTAGGATTAATTTATTGTAGGACCCTTTTAAATAATTTCCTTTGGTGAGTAAGACTTTTATCATCGATGTCATAAATAGTGTTTATTTAATAATATCAATAAAGATCTCATAGAATATGTTTAAGTTATATAAAGATTAGGTGTTATCAGTTTTTCTCCTAAATCCATATAATTCTATTGAGATCTTAAACCAGCAAATCCCCTTACAGAAATCAAAAAGAATCATTTTGTCCTGGAGTAAGAGACACATTTCAAGGCTTTTTTATTTTTTATTTTTTTGACAAAACCAAAAATTACCAAAGCAAGAAAATCAATACATGATGAGGAATAACCTTGCTCTTTCAGGTCATAAAATCAGGAAGGGCAAAATGAAAGAGGGGGTAATAGAGTGAAAAGAAAATATTCATTCTTAAAGGCAGTTCTTTTTTTTTTTAATTTTATTTATTTATTTGACAGACAGAGATCATAAGTAGGCAGAGAGGCAGGCAGAGAGAGAGGAAGGGAAGCAGGCTCCCTGCTGAGCAGAGAGCCCGATGCGGGACTCGATCCCAGGACCCTGGGATCATGACCTGAGCTGAAGGCAGCGGCTTAACCCACTGAGCCACCCAGGCGCCCTTAAAGGCAGTTCTTAACACACTTGTCTATATATGGGAGGAATGACTAAGAAAATATGATAATGAGTAATTCATACTGAAGGTGCTAGGACATACCAAAGTAAATGTGGGCTGAAGAGAGCCTTCTTAAAGATTATAAAAATTAAGGGACAGAGAAAAGCTTGTATCATATAGAAGGAATTGGTGGCTTCAGAGAAAATTAGGACTGTAAGTGTTCTACAAAATTTTAGAAACCACAGAGAATCATCATGTTGCTACAGAGACATTATTTTTTCCCTGGAATCTCTATGACATTGAAGCAAGCATAAGATGGCAGCCTGGGTCCTATATGTGAAGTTCTTTTCATTCACATAATTTCCATAAGGGCATTAAGATGAGAGCACCAGGGAGAGTGTGAAAGAAGCATGCTATTACTGTAGCATTTGATTTTCTGGGAAAGAGCCTCCTTACCTCTGATCAAGGCTTTCTGTTAAAAAAAAAATTTGTTTCTTGATAATGTAGACTTACGTATAGAATATTGTCAGTCTTTCAAAGTAGAGAATACTAAAAGTGGCAAATGGCAGAAATCATTTCTTTGTAGGAAGCAACATCAGGACAGGTAAGGCTAGGAGAGAGCTTGGCGTAGTGTAGAGGCTTTCATTTCAGGAAGGGACTCTTGAGGTAGGGGATATGTGTGTAAGTGAAAAAAACATAGTTGACATTGTAATTTTATATTTGGAAATAAAAAAATATAATCTGAGGGAGGGGCATCTGGGTGGCTCAGTGGATTAAGCCTCTGCCTTTGGCTCAGATCATGATCTCAAGGTTCTGGGATCGAGCTCCACATTGAGCTCTCTGCTCAGCAGGGAGCCTGCTTCCTCCTCTCTCTTTCTGCCTGCCTCTCTTCCTAATTGTGATCTCTGTCTGTCAAATAAATAAATAAAATCTTTAAAAAGATTAATTTGATCTACATTACAAATACGGGACTAAAATTCTTGGCTAGTGAAAGTATCCAGATTATAGTGATTTATACTGAAGGGAACATATTAGATAAGCGGGAGTATGGAGGTGAGATTTTCATGTTTGTCACAAAGGCAGAAGGAGATTTTCAAAGTTTGGGAAACTTGGTGTAATTAAAAGAAAATGTGAATTGTTGTTGGAAAATCTTGGATTTGTATTCCAGCCCTGTTTGTCGTGTAGCCTAGGGCATCTAATTAATACTCTTCCAGTCTTACTTCATAGCTCCATAAACTGAGGATAATTATATCCACATATAGAGTTATACAATTATATCTATTCATTAAGTTTTTTTTTAAGATTTTGTTTATTTATTTATTTGACAGACAGAGATTACAAGTAGGCAGAGAGGCAGGCTGAGAGAGAGGAGGAAGCAGGCTCCCTGCTGAGCAGAGAGCCCGAAGCGGGGCTCGATCCCAGGACCCTGGGATCATGACCTGAGCCGAAGGCAGAGGCTTTAACCCACTGAGCCACCCAGGTGCCCCTCTATTCATTAAGTTTTAAAAAAAAAATTTTTTGGTATTTAAGGTGCCTGCAATGTTAATTCAATATATCCACCTCTCCAACTGTTTTTTTTTTTTAATCCCTGTCCCTCTTGCTCTTATTTTTTCTAGCTTCCTCAATCTCTCCCCTCCATCCAACATTTAAACATACTCAAGAATTGATTAAAAACTTATAAGAGAACCTCTGTTGTTCTTAGGTCTGTACCTCGTTACCACACTGGCCCTCTTCTTCCCTTCACAATAAAAATTCTTGGTGTACATTCTACCTTGACCTTCCCTTTGTCCAGTCTTTTCCTCCACTCTTTGCAACTGGTTTTGATCTCCATCTGTTCACTGTACCTGGTCTCACTATGGTTCTCAATTCCAGTTACCAAATTTAATCAGTAATTTTCAGGATTTTCTTTCCAGACCTAGTCTTCAGAAATACTTCTCTTATAATTATTCTAATGCATCCTTTCTTGATGTTTTCTCCCTCAGCTTCCTTGCTGCTTGTTCTTTTCCTTACAATGTTCATTTTTTCTTCCCCATTCTTTAATTTTGTCATTTTCATGGTTCCATCTTTAATATCCTTTTCTTCTCTCTTCATAAAGTCTTCTGGAGATGTTTAGCCACACTTTAGCATCAACTACTCTTTATTACTGCGTATGTGGTCTCTGAACAACCTGCTTTGGAATCACAAACACTTAACAGAAGTGAGGATTTGGAGCTGGACTCCAGACTCTCTTCTGCCCTACACTTTGATGAACTCCCAAGTATGTGTTACCATCATTGAACTGAATCTGTCATTTCTCTCAGCCCAACTTGTGCCTCCCCTTCTCATGGCCACTAGCCTGGTGGTGCTCACAAGTCTTCCCCAGTTTCCTAAGCCCACACATCTCCCTCTGGTTTTGATCTCCATCTGTTCACTGTACCTGGTCTCACTATGGTTCTCAATTCCAGTCACCAAATTTTTGGTGCATCCCAACTTTTACCACTGCATCCCAACAGTTATTAAGCTCCTCCTTTCCATCCTCACTGCCTCCTCATGTTTCTTACTTGGGTAACAAAATAGAGTCAGTTTCTCTGCCATAGTCTCACCCCTCTTAGATTTATCCTCCACCCTACTGCCATACTGCAGGAGTGGTATTCCCTACTTTAAATTGGTTGCTGACTCTTGCACAAGCCTCTGAATATATTCCAAACTTCTCAATGTGCAGATGGCCCCTGCCTCCCTTCTAGGATCCTCAGCAGAAGCCCCAAGATCCCTTTTCTCTAATGGTTTATCACAGTTTATTGCAGGCTTCGCAATTTGCCTGCCTCCAAGCCTTTGCCTATGTTGTTCTTTATGCCTGGGATTCCATTCATCACTTAACTCCTCTGTAGCTTTAGTTATTTCAAGGATAATCCCCTTAGGAAACTCTCTACTTTATTTGGATTGAAAGATCTACTTTCTTTTTCCTTAATAGCATTCTGTGATTTCCTTTATCACAGCATTAATCATCCCATGTGGTGATCATCAGAGCATTTGTCTGTCTGCACTTCTAAGCTGTGAGAATGAGAA
The DNA here is from genome assembly GCF_002288905.1 of Enhydra lutris kenyoni. Taxonomy (NCBI): domain Eukaryota; kingdom Metazoa; phylum Chordata; class Mammalia; order Carnivora; family Mustelidae; genus Enhydra; species Enhydra lutris. The sequence continues at coordinate 77,940,641 of NW_019154085.1, read as the reverse complement.
CTGCAGCTTCCATTTTACAATCTACAACACCATGCACAATACAGAGCACATAGTAGGTGTTCAGTATATGTTTGTTAATATATTGGCATGTGAACTAATGGTCCTTTCCTGTGGTTGATGTTGGCTTTGTGAGTGGAGAGAAAGAGACTATTCAGAATGCCTTAGCTCAGTGAATTATTGTTGTATCGTATAATACCCTTACTTTGAAAAAAGCTCATTAGAAATGTTCAAAAAGTATTTTTTTTTTGTAAAAAATTAAAATATTTGAAACTTAACTTTGGAGCCATATATCACTATCATTGTCGTAAGGCTTAAATGCATGAGAGTGTTAACATCTGGTTAGACTGGAAATATGTTTAAGTGTGGGTATTAAAATGCATTGCATAACTAAACTTGTTTAAACTCCAAACCAGAAATTTATTATTTGGAAGCAAGATAAAACCAAAACATAAGCCTTTTAAACCTAAACACAGGCTGGCCAGAGGAAGAAAAATGAAAACATGTCCATCCTTAATGTCTTGCAAAAGGATATAAGTAATTTTTCACTTTTTTTTTTTTTTAAAGATTTTATTTATTTATTTGACAGAGAGATCACAAGTAGTCAGGCAGGCAGAGAGAGGAGGAAGCAGGCTCCCTGTGGAGCAGAGAGCCCGATGCGGGGCTCGATCCCAGGACCCTGAGATCATGACCTGAGCCGAAGGCAGAGGCTTTAACCCACTGAGCCACCCAGACGCCCCAATTTTTCACTTTTTAAAATAAGTGTTGCAATCCAACAGCAATTTGGCAGATTTTCCTCACTTAATATTAAGCTAAGATGTATCAGAAATGAGGGAAGTGACCATGTTTTTACCTCTGATTTTAAACAATAATACCCAACTCAGGTAACTTTGAAATGCCCAGATAACTTTAAAATGTACTTAGAGTATGAAGTCTACAAAATACTATTGAAAATAAAGGTACAATATATAATGATCTATTAATACAGGTTTAAAAAGTATACGCAACTAATGAATCGTTGAACACTACATCAAAAACTAATGATGTACTGTATGTTGGCTAATTGAACATAATTAAAAAATAAGTAAGTAAAAATTAAAAATAAACTCTGTATTCCTGATTCTTCAAATATGTTCCTTTCAATTCCCAACCAAAAGTGAAGACTCCAAAAATCTTGTCACAGATATTGTTAACTGTTAATAAAATTGGCATTGCAAATCCATTCTTAATGAGATGAGCTTAGTAGAATGGAAAGAACTTTAGACTTCAAAAGACAAAATTTTGTCTGGGCCACTTACCAAATGTATGGTCTTCAGCAAATTACTCATCCCCTTTGAATCTCAGCTACACCTTTGTAGAATAGAAATAATAATTCCTGTTTGCTTACTTGTCATTTATGTAATCAAATGACAAAAATATATAATCTCTATTTGCATAATTTTAAATGCATATAAACTAATACATCAATATAAATAATGAATTTCAACTTTATAAAACATTGTATTTTCTGCAAAGTTTGACCACATACATGGCTTTATTTTTATATAAGGGTCTTCTGTTACCCTATTTTTCATGAGGATGAATTAGGATAGTCTCATGTTGCATTTTATTTCTTGATAACATGGATATTATGTCGTGGACTCTTAGATGTATCTCCCTAGTATAGGTCCTCCAGCTTACATTCAGAGACCGAACACCAGGATGTCTCCTCTGAGCTTACAACATTCTATTTTTTGGTCCCTAACAGCTGGGTCAATTTTTACTGCTTGTGAAGTCACTTGGAGGCAGAGCTTTGCCAGGCCTCTATTGCCAGTGTCCCCAGTAGAAATAGTGCCATATTTGCTGGGAGGTGCTCTCTCTTGGTGCTACCAACACTGTATTTCCCAAAACCCTCTCTGCTGAAACCACATGATAGAGCCCTTGAAACTGTGGGATGAATAGTTAATTGTTTGGCCCTACAGCATCCTGCACATGCTCTCAAAATTGTCCTACATATACAGCACAACCTCAATAATAATTCTAGCAGCCCTTGTTTTGTAGAACATAAAAAGCTCATTCTAAAATTCATACAGAAATGTGAAGGACTGATAATAGCCAAAAATACTTTTCAAAAGAATAGATGTAGAGAATTAGTACTACCTAAATATAGGGCTTATTATTAAAAGCTACACTAATCAAGACAATGTAGTATTGGTATTAAGTAGAAAAATAGAAAATGGATTAGAAAAGAGTCCATAAATTGACCACACATAAATTATGATAAATTGACTTTTATCACAAAGGTACAAATTCAGTGGAAAAATAATAGCCTTTACAACAAGTGATATTCCCCAAGATAGGATATTTATATATAAAAATAAAATAAACTCTTAGCAATAACTCATATCATATGTAGAAAAATAATTCAAAATGAACCATAGATCTAAATCCAAAACCTAAAACTATAAAATGTCTTAGAAGAAATCATAACAGAAAATCTTAGTGATCTTGAATTAGGCAAACCATTTTTAGATAGGATAGAAAACATAAAATCCACAAAACAAAAAAAAAATAGATAAATTGGACATCATCAAATCTTAAAATATTAAAAAAAACTAAAAATGTTCTTTGAAAGACACTATTAGAAAATGAAAAGATGCCATGAACAGAGAGAACATAGTTGCAAATTATTTATGTGAAAAATGACATATCTGGAATATATAAAGAACTCTCAATCCTCTATTTAAAAAAAGAAAAAATAACTCAATGAAAATCAAAGAAGACTGATTTTCATCAAGGAAGATCTATGAATAACAAAAGAGGCACATGAAAAAATACTCATGTCAGTAGAAACATTAATCATTAACAAAATGTAAATTAAAACCACAATGAGATATCACTACACAACTATTAAAGTGGCTGAAATGAAAGGAAATAAATATATATTAAGTGTTGGTGATGTTATTGAGACGCCAGAACTCATACACTAATGTTTGGAATACAAAATGGTACAACCACTTTGAAAAAAAAAAAATTTAGTAGTTTCTTAAAAATTTAAACTTACACCTGTATGTAATCTAACTATTCCAACCCTAGGCATTCATATAAGAAAAATGAAATCATTCAACCATACATAAACTTGTAGGTGAATGTTCCTTGGCTGAGGAATGAATAAATAAATTGTGGTTCATCCATATAAGGGAATATTATCTAATGTAGGTCTTCAAGTCAACCCTGAGATCAAGAGTTGCATTCTCCACTGACTGAGCCAGCCAAGTACCCCAGTTTATATAACATTTTAGAAAAGCAAAACTATAGGGACCAAAAACATAACAGCGGTTACCAAGGACTAGTTGTAGGGAGGGAACTGATGGAAAAGGGCAATGATGCAACTCTTAGGGGTACTGAAAATAGTTTAGATCTTTATTGTAGTGGTTGTTACGCGACCATTACATTTATTAAAACTCAGTGATCTGAACTGCTAAGGAGATTTTTTTAATTATGTAAGTTATATTTCAATAAACCTGATTTTTAAAAATGAAGTTACACACACTGAACAATAAACAGAACTGGTGAATTATAGGGAAAATCAGGAAGCACTGAAGGAAGTGGTCAGAAAAGTTTTCCTGGAGCAGGTTAACTTGAACTTGGTTGATAAATACACTTTCTACCTGAATAGGTAAACAGACAAGTAAAATTTAATATTAGAGCAGACTTACTGCTATAACAGTAACCCCAAATATTAGTGGCTTAACACAGTTATGGTGTATTTCCTGTTCAGATGGTAGTATATTTCAATATTTAGGAGGCAATCTTCCAAGGGGTGACGCAAAAACCCAGGTGCCAGAAAGTCTGTGTCCTTGGAATCCTCTACGACGTTCTCTGTATCGGGGAACAGAAAACGAGGAAATAGAGCACTTGCGTGGCAGATTGAGTAGGAGATTTTAAAAAACAGGCATGGAAGTTGTATATATGGCCACATGGCCTCATTTATCAACAAAAACTCTGGGTTCTCAGGAGGAAAAGGAAATGAGTTTGGTGAGTACATAGTAGTGTCTTTGCCACAGGGATGGACGTGGAAAAGTGAGATATACAGTCATAGAGTGTGGAGGAGTCCATTTGGATGTGGGCAGCTGGTAAATGTTGTAAGGGAATGTGGGAGGAACTAGAAAAGGACATTGAGTACCAAGATTAAGGAGTTTATATGGTCTTTGGGACAACAAATGGCCAAAGACGTCTTTGTAAAATAGGATGATACTTGCCAACCATGCAAAGGTATGCTGAAGATGGAAGGAGATAATACACTGAAGCTGTCTTTCGAAGTTTGCAAAGCCCTAACTAATGATGTGTTATATTCCGTAGTAATTAGAAGGTTTTACAATTGCAAAGCAATTTGTTTTTCCGCTCAATGAGTTTTCCTGGAAAGTTCAAAGTTTTTCCATGACTTTGGAACCTTGTTAATTATTCCCTCCATACCCCCAGAAGGAATAGTTATTTCCTTTGCCTGTCTTGTTCGTCTTTGAGGAGAAGATATTAGTAAATTATTAACTATAAAGGAACAGAAAGCACAGGACTTCTTAGAACACTTCTCTTCTTTGCAATCCTGCTGTGTCCTGGTTAAGGATCTAGTATTACCATCTGTGCTAATAAAACTAACAATAATGTGCACAAATAATGTTGAAATGTAGAATGATAAAGTATTATTCCAAAGAAACTAAATTAACTCTTGGTTTGTTTCTTTCTGCAGATTTTGATTTTGCCTTATCCATATTTTTCTTTTATCATTAGCATGTTCACTGTGTCTTGCCTCGATTACGCTGGTAACTCTGCTTCCCTCCTTGGGGCTGTCTGTTCACTGATCACTTCTAAAACCAATTTCCTTCATTGCATTGGCATTCTCTCCTTCTTTTCTTTTTAAATTACCTCCTCACTGCCTTTGAATCCAATTTTAACTATTTTATTGAGTCACAGAAAAATTTTCCCACCATTCTTGAGCTATTCACATCCATCACAGGTAGATATTTCACCTCTCTAGATCTTTATGTGAGCAGCACTCTTAAAACCGTCCCTTTGTTATTTTTCCCAACTGTGTTTCCTTGCCTATTTTTACCTCACTGCATATTCTGCAAAATAAGTTTTTCTTCATAAATTCACTCTTCTCAGCTTTCAAACAACTGCTCATTTTTCCAAGGAGATTTTAACTGAAGCGTTGATTTGATATTCAAATTGAATAAAATTATCCTTTCTCATCTTCGATATTTTTGACCAGACTCCATCAAACATGGATGCAGTAAATGCTTCATAATCTTTGGGAACACCTGCAATTTCCTTACCAGACACATGGCCCTCATCTTTCTCCTGTCACTTTGGCTACATATTTGTATTTTTACTTTTTAGACCCCACATTTCATTACTAGAAATGGAAATGTTTTAAGTTTTGACTTGGTGGAAGAGCAATAAATAGTTTTTCATTGTGATTACCCATAATTTTTAAATTAAAATAATGGTATTATGTCCAATGTTATTCTCTACACAACAAATCTCAATATAAACATAAAATACTGATTTTTCTCTGCCTAATTTTACAGCATCTGAAGTGAAAACATGGTCATAGAAAAGTAGTTCCTTAGTCTCATCTTTTTTCAGAATTAATAGCAGATGGATCCTCTTAAATAAACATAAAAACATGTCCAGCTTTTTACATTGAGGGGAAAACATGAAGCTTTTACTGATTAATTTGCAAACCTGTTCTTGCCCCATGTGAGCCTCTTGATCACTTATTTTTTTTAAATAAGATTAATGCCTACTTTATAAACTTATTAAAAGATGTTTATCTGACATATACAATAAATTGTAGAAGTGAGGATAAAGGGAACACTTTCAGTTTAAAATGGAAAAACAAAAATGACAACTTCCACAGCATGTATATATGTTTTGTGGATAAATTGTAGCACTAAGTTGAATTTCAATAAATTCTGTAGAGTTTTATGGGGCACACACTACTTTATAACTATAGACAAAAAAATACACTGTGCATACAAATGAATATTAGAAATTACTTGGGATGTTTCATATACTTTTAATTCTTTATGATGTAATCCATCCTATATCTGGAAGAAAAGGATGCATAAGCACACAATTGGATGAAAGTGAAAATTTTCTGTTGAACAACTTACAGATATAAGAAGGGAGGAGGCAGTCATTACAAAGACCATGTGTTTCTTTCCCCCACCAATTAATCACATTTACATTATCAGTATTGATTAAAGTTCTAAAAACGGCACTTGAGCAAATTTAACTTTTTATTATAATTATTTTTTTGTTCCACAGCTATGTCTGTTAATTTCTAGATTGCTTCATTGTATTTCATCCTTTTAAGTAGTCTGCCTGGATAAAAATTAAAGGGGAGGGAAAATGATACACATAGAGATTTTTATTAATTTACAGTTGCTTATTATGGAGAGATTTGCTTTTTAAAATTCTCAGTGCCTTGGGGCACCTGGGTGGCTTACTTGTTAAGCATCTGCCTTCAGCTTAGGTCATGATCCCAGGGTCCGGGTATTGAGGCCTGTTCCCTGCTCTGCAGGAATCCTGCTTGTCCCTCTCCCACTCTACCTGCTTGTGTTCCCTTTCTCTCGCTGTCTCTCTCTCTCTCTGTCAAATAAATTGATAAAATCTTTAATAAATAAATAAATAAAATAAAATTCTCAGTGCCTTGAACATACATTTCATCTTCTTTATTAAAGATTTATGGCAAAGTATTTTATTTGGCACTTCAATATTTAATTTATATTTAGCAATTTAAAAGTAATGATTTGCATAAACCACATCTCTCTTTCTTGGAATCAAGCAATGTCTCTTACATTACTTACATAATTGATTTAATTATAACATCAGGCTTTAAACAACAACATTTTCATGTTTCTAACTTATTATATGTGTTACATGTAGTATTTCTTTTGACCACTCTAAGCTGGAAGTGATTTCATTTTGATTCAGGGAGTAATTACTAGGCTTATACAGACTAATACTGTCAGCAAGTCCTGCCATTTGAAAAAAAGAATGATTTCCCCAGGGAATATTACTTTTCAAATTGTGTTTTCAACATAATTGTCGATGCCTTAATACTACATGTTAAAAAATAATTATTTTCACTACTAAGATAGTCTAAATTATTATAAATACATTGTTTTCACCTTTAGAGACCTAAGTTTGAAATACAACGTCTTCACAATAATTTTAGATTATGTATGTTCTTTATAAACTTTCTAATCTCCTTATAGAAATAGTGCTAATCTCTTGTGACTTAAAGGACTTTCCAAAATGTTTCCAGAATATAGAGGAATACAATACAGAATGTTAGATCATTAAGGATACTTAGGAACAATTTCACACAGGGATTGGAAAACTACAGCCCATGGGCTAAATCTGGCCAGCAGTTTGTTTTTGCAAATAAAATTTATTATGACACAGTCACCGTCTTATAAAAGCATCCCCTCATTCTGCATTCTGGGAATCAGTAGCTCTTATACAACAAAGTTGAAAGTTGAGTATGGAAAGCACAAATCACCCAAGTGGACCACTAGGAGAGATAATAAAAGGGGCTACTTCTAGATCTACAGAGTCATGTATTCTTGCTATTAGAAAAACAGCTTCAGGGCGCCTGGGTGGCTCAGTGGGTTAAAGCCTCTGCCTTCGGCTCAGGTCATGATCCCAGGGTTCTGGGATCAAGTCCCGCATCGGGCTCTCTGCTCAGCGGGGAGCCTGCTTCCTCCTCTCTCTCTGCCTGCCTCTCTGCCTACTTGTGATCTCTCTCTCTGTCAAATAAATAAATAAAAGTCTTTAAAAAAAAAAAAAAGAAAGAAAAACAGCTTCATATAATAGCCACTGATATTTAGAGGATAGGATCCCAGTCCCACAGAGAATGCCATCTACAAACCTGTGGTTTATTTGTGCCTTTATGTGAATCCAACATTCATCAGGCCATCAGATTTGGAGTCATGCAATATATTATAAAATAAGTGATATCTCATAGCCATGCACTTTTAGTCACCTTTCCTTTACTGTAATATGGGTCCTTTCATTCAAGAATATGTTATACAGGGTTCCATGATGATACGTCTTCCATTCTCTGAGGCTTGGATAGTATTGCTGAGTAAGATACTAAGACAGAAAAGGCAAACCCAGCCCCACAATGTTTATCGATCCTAGGGATGACAAACTACTACCCTTTCTGGGACAAAAGAGTCAGATATTACCAACTTGCAGCCAAATGACCAGTTGGTTTACTTAAAGGATTGTTTCATAGCAAGTGATCACTGTTGGATTATGACAAATCAGTCAGTTAACAGAGGCAGTAGTTGGATCAGCCTCATAAGAAAAAACCCATGCATATCCTACATCTGTACTACAATAACTGTTACTCTCATGGACCAGTGGGAAAAATAAACTTTATCCATTAGACAAGAAATTTTACCCATTTGGTAGTTAAGTGTCTTTACCACAGAGGAGAGTTATGTAAGAAACAAAGATCTATATACTTCATGTCTACTGCTGTAATTCCTTCCACTAGTTTTTCTCTAGACACTATTATTTGCAATCTTCCAATCCTGTTCTTACTAAAGCCCCTAACCACAGAGTCAAGTCATTTGGCACTGCTTAGAAGTCCATGTATATCTTTACCTTGGACCAACTCTCTCTTCACAGGGTTGATAGTCAGATGCAATGCTCAAAGCCCTGCCCACTGGAAGGATTTCCCCATACCATCGACTTCTAGGGCAATCATTGAGTGAGAACGTAGTATGGCATTTTCAGCTCCCAACAGTTTATTGAAATGGTGTATCAATGAACCATGCCCAGATATTTCTTCAGCTCCACCATACAGAAATCCCTATGATGCCATAAGTTTGAGCTGGGAGAGATGTGTCAGTGCTACCTATTCCCAAAACTAGACTTAATTCCAAATATAACATTTCTGAATGTGGTATGAACAAAATGTCTTCAAAATCAAAAGAGGCTATTAAATTCTGGTTTTTTTCTTAGTGTTTGAAGTGCAAAATAAAATGACTTTTTCTTTACCTTGGAGCATATATTCTGACATGTGCCAGGCAACTGGACTCCTACAAACTTCACCAATGTGGCATACCCTTGAATTATCATAAAATTTGTCTCCCACTCCCTGTCAGACATGTCACAGTATGGATTTCCTTATCACTTGCTGCTGTTCAAGCTTGAGTAGCATGCTGTCATCAATATAGTGAATCGGTGTAATGCTCTGCATAATGTCCAAATGATCAAGGTCCCTCCACATTTTATTGTATTAGAAAGCAAAAGAACTAACAGTCCTAGGGCATGATCGTGAACAGATGCTACTGCCCAACCATATGAATCTGAACTGCTGATCCTCCTTTCTGATGGGTGTTGAAATGAAAACATTTGGCAGTTCAATAGTTATATACCATGTGTTAGAGGCTTTGTTGAGCTACTATAGAAAAAAATGCCACATTTAGCACAGCAAATGCAAATGGGAACATTACTTAAGTTTGTGGTCAGTTGGCTGTCATCTGCCATGATATAGCCTATTTTTGCAAAACCAGAATGATGAGTTAGTTGAGGACTTGTACTCTTCTCTACCATAATGGTTCTTATTATAAGGGTTTGGAAATCAATTCAAGGTTCTGCTTTTTGCTAAGTATATCTGTCTAGATTCTATGTTCAAGGACTTGGGAAATAATCATAGGATGGATCCATGAACATAACGGATCCACTATGAGAGGCTTGGGCCAGGATTCTGCTTATTAGCTGGCATCTGTATATCCTAAGAAAGTCAGTGTATGATGGTATTTTAGCTCTGCTGGTATCCAACACACCTCAAAAGATATGAATATTTTTTCCCATTTTACAGATACTCTAGTATATTTGAGGGAAATATTGGGGAATTGCTATTTACAGTATTTGCTATGTGTAGCAGGGTTATTCTACAAGTGGACTCAACTTTCCTAATTGATGATCATGGGTCTTGAACTGGTTCTGCTCTGAAAATTGGCTGAGAGCTTTTAAATTTCCTTCATAGCAATAACTATCAGCTTCCTGCTTACCTGATCTTGATCTTTTTATGAGTGTGTGGGGTGTGTGTGTGTGTGTGTGTGTGTATCCAACCTTATTTTCTACTCCTTATCTTTCAGTAGCCCCAAGACTGATCCTTAGGCATGTTGTCCCAGTTTTTGCTTGTATAAAATATCAAGCTCCTGCAGAACTTTTTGTGAATAATCTCTTTTATAAAAGGGATGATACTTCTCTAACCAAGTCATACTGAGACTTGATCTTATTATTAGAAGTAGTAGACACCTCTGTTAGGATTCAAATGAATTTAGGAGTTCAGTTTTACCGGTGCATTCCACCCGCATTTCTGCACCACATATCCCATGATCACATTTTTTTTCTTAACAGGGCCTTACTTTAGCATAAATGACTTCCCAGTCTGTGTTTTAGTTTTTTTTAACAATAAGGCTTAATTTACAACATATTCTTCTAGTTATAGGAGATACATGTCTACTTAAATACTACATGAAGAATTTCTGGCCTTTACACCCTCTCCTGAGTTGACAGTAGGCTCAAGTGACACTGTCACTCTTTCTTTAAGCTACGCAATGGCCTAACAATAACCATTCAACTCCATAACTTTTATAATTACCATTGTCCCAAGAGCTGTCCAATAGGATGCATAAATACCTTCTTCTATCTATATTTTACCCCAGATCTGTGCAAGTAAGTTAGCAGTTGTGCTTGGGCACACCAAGGATTATCACCATTGCAGTTAAAACTAGCACTGGGGTTCTTCTTGCAATCTGGCTGAACTGTTATATAATTCCACTGGATTGTATATTTATTTTCTAATGTAGCAAAAGACTGTCTTTGCTTATGCTTTCCCAACAGCAGGCCAGCTGATCTCTGGAAACATTAATAAGGAAATGGGGAAGTAAGACATGGAAGAATGTGTTTTCAAGCAAATTACCAGGGTGGGAAACTGGACCTTATTGGGAAACTCCAGTAAACAGTGTGGAACACATGCCTCAGAGTGTGCCATGCAAGGGATGAAAAAGATAAGGTATTATCATAGTGACCACTACTGCTGTCAGGTACTGCTTGAGGCAGCTCTCAGAGTCAGGTGTGATACAGAGTGGGCACTGGCATCCAGAGAAAGTCTCAGGTAAAGAGATGTAGGTACTGGATGTTGGAATTGGGAGAGCCATTGACTAAAATGGTAAACCCACTGATAATACTGATAGCATCAGCTATAAGTGACTGACCTAACATCCAAGTCTATACACAAGATTGGAATCACGGCCATGGGCTTTCTGACTCCCACTTGTGACCCTGTCCTAAGCTGTTTCACATTTGTCCTCCAAGAATCTTGTCTAGTTTATGCTTAAAGGTGGCATATATATTTTAAAAAAAAATAAAGGTGGCATATATAGAAATGACTTCCAATCCAATTTAATGAGCAAATCTCTTTGTTTTTGCCTAAGGATAAAAGAAAAATAGCTCTCATCTTTTCTCCTTTGAGCTCAGGAAATCAAGTTTACCGAACAAAGACAATGCTATTATGTGAGTAGGCGAAGGAGAGAGGAAGGAGGATAAGTAGGATTTTTTTTTTCCCCACTGATGGAAAAGATCAAAATAAACAAACAAAAAAGGGTAGTGGAAGCTTTGTGCAATAGGTAATAGTTTTTGTAACCCCTAGGACAGTCAGAAGTTACTTTACCATTGACCAAAGCTATGGCAGAATATAAATCTTAGCACACCCCTGGCTTGCAGGTTACAGTTTAGAGCCTCCCAAGGCAATTATGCCAGGTAATCCTTACTTGAAGATGAGTGTCCTCTTTGCTATTTGGCCTCATTTCTTTTAGGCAAGAGGTCGTGGGCCACACAGAATTATGACCTTAGGGAAAGGACAGAGAGCTATAGGAAGGTTTACCCAGGAGCAGCCGTGCACACACTGACATATCAATGTGCTTGCAACACCAAAGGTGCTTTCTTGCTTCAGTGTACCCTCACTGATAAGCAGGCACGTGTGGGTTTTGACCTCACTCCCAGTTCCTTATGTGTATGACTGTGGGGAGGGGAGAGTAATAAGTCTAAGAGAAAGATTGAAAATTTACATGGTGGGGTTGGGCACAGCAGCCCAGAGAGCTTGTGTGTGCGTTTCAAAACAATCCCAAAGCTCAAGTAAAGGCAGTTTACTTTTAGTTAGTGGTTTTTGACCTAATTCCATGGACTCTAATGTGTCACATATATTTTTATTTCAGCTCACCATGTACATATTTTTTGTTTCTGTGTTCTGACTGGTACTGAAAGCATTACCCTGCTTGAACTATTCAGCTAGTCGTGAACTGAGAGTTTTAAGTCTCATCTGATCTCCCAAGTTAACTAACTAGTGAGACAAATTTGTGTGACTAAACTTGGTGGGTTTCTTGCTAATGCCCAGCACATTGCATAAATGTGACCAGAAAATTATAATTTCTTTTCCTTATAAGGAATCATTAGTTAGCAGCATACAAGATTCTGCATTTTTATAATACTTGTTCAATAATATTAAATCACACATTTTCATATCTCTTTTCATATATATGTTATTCAGAAATAGCTTTTAGCTAATTTTAAAAGGAGGTAAATTTGAAAAGTTTAAGTTCCCTTAAAAGTAGTCATTTTGATCCTCAATCTGGATGACCATAACAAAACTATTGGGAAACTTACTGAAAATTCTGAAACCAAGCCGTAGTCATATGTTCAGTAGTTCCTGGCAGCTCCTGGAAATCTTCATACTGAAAAAACTCTCTGGATGATTCTGAGGACCCTCTAGATTTAAGAAATACTGGTGAAACTTTAACTTCACCAACTTAACTTAAGTAAAGAAACACTTTATTTAGCTTTAAAAGATTTGGGCTCCACTACCAACTGAAACACTTAATGACCACATAATAATAGATATGTGATTTCAAATACAAAGTGAAGATAAATTTACCTGTTATTTTGATTGGTCTCCTTTAGTTCCAATAAACACTTTAATAACAAAAAGTTGTGCTATGTACATGGATATTTGTATATATGAACATTTGTTATAACTGTGGGGAAAAATTTAGAATGAGAAACATCAAGCTTCTAATTGAAAGAGACAGAGAGTTTTACCTCTTTATATTCTTCTAAAATATGTAGTGAGAGTATGTGTGATTTCTACTTATTTTATTCATCTTTCTTGCATTGAAAATGATTAAAAATAAATGCCACATTTTTATTATTATTCAATTATACAGAGCTGTAATTGAGAATATACTCTATACTAGGATGAGAATATACTATGAATATTGAGTATTCTTACTGTTGTGAAATATGTATTTTAAAAAGAAATCACTATAAAATTTTATGGCACAGATAACCTAAACAGAAATTAGAGCTAAAAATGTGAAAATCTTAACGAAAAATTAATAAAAATATGAAAACTTGAGGAAAAGTAAAAAGCTAGTAAAATAATTCTTTGTTTGTAAATGTCATAGAAAACTATTAGATCTGCATACACGAGGTTTTCAGATGGTATACTGTTGAAAATTTAGGCATAAAAATCAGACCAATACACAAAACCAAGGAAAAAGCTCTCCAAAATATCTTCAATCTTATTTGATAATAACAATATTAGAGAAAGAGCTTCTGGTAGTTTAGAAGTTGATACAGATAACATTTATAAAGCTACTTAATATACATAAAACATATCCAATAACTTGAGAATGTTAAAAAAGAAAGAATACCTCCTCCTTTTATTGTAGAGATATTTATTTCCAAATTACTGATACTTTTTCATAGATCATACTGTGCTATTAGTCTTGTTTTTATAAATCCAAGAAATATGTCCTTTTTGAAACCACAAGTAACACAGTCCATCTTCCTGAGCATCTGCTTTGCACAGCAGTGATTCAAAAGAGTATTTGGGGAAGGGAGAACACAATGAGTATATTTGCCCTTCAAACTGAATACAAAAATGTGATTAAAGAAATTTTTTAAAATCTTCTGAATGTCAGAATTTAAATTCTATGACAAGACAAATAATCATTTCCTTCAAAATTTAGCAGTGCCCTTTCTACAGACCCCCAGCACTGTCTTTATTTAGGATTCTGTCATTTCTTCTGTGCTTGTACCATCGCAACCAGTTTCCTACTTATTTCCCTGTCACCATTTTCTACCCTTTCCAACTTATTTTCTACATTAGTGTTGGGTCATATTCCAAATTAAACACATTCTATTATTCCTTAGTATTCCCAGATAAATTAATATATTTTTGTGCTGAACAGCTATGTTCAGTCTCCTCAAAGATAAAAAGCCACAATCCAAGGCCTCAAAGAGCTTAAAATCTAGAGGCAGTGCATTCATGTAAACATACAATCATACTGAAGTGTGGTAAATATAAAAACAGAGATGCGTAGTACAGCAAGAATGCTACCAGAAGGAGGTGGTTTACTCTTCTTCATTATGTTGAGAATCTCATAAAAAAGAAAACATTTGATCTAATTCTTGAAGGTTGGCTAGTAATTTGTCAGAGTCTTCCATATGCTAAGGAATTTCCTTTCTGAATTTCTGAAAGCTACAGGGATCCTGAGGAGTTTTACCTTGCTTAAATGTGTGGCTTATTGAGGTTACCTCAATAGTATTGTATATGAAAGATTGCTTAGGCAGGACAAGAGTGTGGGAGGACCTAGACAGAGGCACAGGAGTAGATAGACTGAACTGACGGTCCAAGCAAGAGAAGACCAGTGTCTGAACTAAAGTCATGGCTGTAGTAAAGAAGAGAGGTTAAATATATGAGATATGATGGAGAATCAGGGCCATTTAATGGCTGGTCTGATGTATTAGTGTTAAGCATGAAACTTAAGATTAGGCTAATAACCACATTTCTTGCTTGTAGGACTGGTTGAGTGGTGGTCACATTATCAAAATACTGTGTATAGAGGAAAGAACAGGTTTGGGCAAGGTTACTGAGCTCTCATTTAGGGTTTTGAAGGTTGAAGTATATGGGGACCTCTAAATAGAGAACACAGTAGGAAGTGCTGTAGATTGGTTGGAATCTTGAGGAGGAGCAGAAAATGTGGTTTTATGCAATCAACATATAGGTGGCAATAGAACTTGGGGGCATGTGGATTACAATGAGAAGAGAAGGAAGGTTAGAACTATGGGCAGTGCTAACATTTAAGCAGCAGGATGAAAAAGGAAATAGTAAAACGCTGTAAGGAGGGACCAGAATTAAGCAAAATGAGAAGTCAGTGAGTGTTATAGAAACCATAGGAATACAGAATCTCAAAGAGAACATGGTAAGGATCCTCAAGACAGGTAGGGGAGTCTAGACTCTTTACTCTTTATATATAGGGTAGAGACTCATCTGGAATAGTTTTTTTTTTTTTTTCATGTTTTAAGATTAAATTAAAGTTATTACCAACTTTACCTTATTCTTTTCATTTTATCCTTAGTTCGTGTTGCTAGATAATAGTCTTAAGCTTTGGGGAAATGAGTAAACATCCAGCTGAACACTTTTAATTGTGGACTATAAGTTAAACTAATCTTTCCACCAAGAGTTTTGGAGATCATTAAGCATTTTATTTTGTTTTGGGTGTTGAATATGGTAGATACTCAACTTATTGAAAATAACAACAACACCACCCACAGATTGTTCACCAATACACTAGTACATATATATCCCATATACCTTTTTTCCTCAAATTTTGGTATTAATGTATGTTAAAAATAATGATAGAATCAAAGTGAACATAAGAATTTTAGAATTAAGTACATTTGCCTTTACCAGACATAAGGCAATAATAAATTTCAGATCTGGAAATCTGGTTAAAAAAAAAAAAAAAGAAAGTTAAACTGTTAAAATTTAAAAAGTAACTGTAGAAAATGTCCTTATTGTTAAATGTTAAAATGTCTCCTCTTGAAATATACTTTCTCTTGAAACCAGAAGAGAAAACTAAACAAAGAATAGTTTGTGATTAGAGAAGAGACATAAATACTAAAACACAGGGAGTGATGTCTACCCCTAGTTTAAATATTTATTCACATGTTTATTTAGCTTGTTCTGGCTGTTACATTATCACTGCTTCTTTGCCTCTGTGTCCTTCTATATGAAGCTGACTCCGTGCCCCAAGTGATCTGAAGGGCTGAGATATTACTGCCCAAAATACCTTTCCTTTTGTTCTGCTGTATTCCCCCAAATCCCAATCATTGGAGATTTCAGATTCACAAATTTTTTGGTAATAAAGAGAAAGAAGTATTTCAGGTTTTGGCCTTCATTAATATGTGCATTAGGATTTATTTTTCTACTTTTATAATATCTAAGCAAACAGAAAGAGCATTAAGAATAAGGATGATAGTCCAGGTAAATATTAGTGTTTTAAAGGATGAGAGGAGAATACTAAAGCAACAAAATCAGAGAAGGAAGCATCGTAGTCTTTGGGAACTACCTAGAGAAATAATACCTTTTGGAATTACCTATGTCCAAGTAATCCCAAGAAGCTACTGATAACCAAAAGTAGTGGGATGAGGGAGTGTAATAGGACATAAAGACCATGAATCCAGGAGCAGAGGCTGGAACTCTAGTCTTCACAGTCTCTAATGGCAAAGTTCTCTGAACAGATTTGATCCATTGACTAAAGAAAGATCTTAAGCCAAATTACTGTAGAAAAAAAAAATCCTTCAAAATTTGGAATTAGGAGGGACGCCTGGGTGGCTCAGTTGGTTGGACGACTGCCTTCGGCTCAGGTCATGGTCCCGGAGTCCCAGGATCGAGTCCCGCATCGGGCTCCCAGGTCCACGGGGAGTCTGCTTCTCCCTCTGACTTTCTCCTCACTCATGCTCTCTCTCACTGCCTTTCTCTCAATAAATAAATAAAAATCTTTAAAAAAAAAAAAGAGAAAAATTTGGAATTAGGAAACTTGATGATTTTTCTAAGTTCCAATGTATAGAATCCAATATTCTACTGTATTTAAGCAGGAATGGTGTTGAGGGGATGATGAAGTAGCAAAGTCAGAAAGGATAGTCACCATAGTAGTCAAAGCATAGACATGCCAGAAGTAAAATTTAATAGTTCTATATAGATAACAAGTCTGGCACTGATACTACATCACTGCTGTCTGTTATAGACGTGAAGTTTCTTGAAAGCCAACTGTATTTATCCTCTTTGGGTAGTTTCATGCTGAGACTAACACAATAGATAGCTCTTGGGACATGTGTTGATGTGCTAGCCAGGAAAGTAATTCCTAATAAATTTGTCAGAATCTACTATCCTGTCCATATAGGATGTACTGCATGATAGTTGTAGAGCAAACATAGAAGAATGCCTTAGTAAAATATTAATATTCAAAATTGAGATAGCATGACTGTTAGCTGACAGAGTACACTGGCTGCAGGTTTTCAGTAGCCCAGGACATAGCCATTACATTGTGATTTGTAAAGTATATTTGTACTATGTATAGTGGTTACACTTGATAGCTTTCTGATTTCAGGAAACTAGCTTAAACTCATTAGGCCTTAGTTTCCTAAGCTCATTCTTATAAAGTATGTATATACACTGGTATAATGAGTGTAACTATTATGTAATAGTTGTAATAGTTGTAATGTTGTAACTCAGCAACTATTAATTGCTATGATTTTATTGCTCTGTATTGCTGCAAGCATCCTATTGGAAGGGAGACAAAATTAAGTCTCCATTCTTCATTTAGTTAACTAAACTAAATTATATTATTACAATTTTCTAAATATTAAAAGAAGTCCCATATTGTTTTAAGTAGCAAGTATTTGGCTTTCTTTGTAGCACCATGCTTTTTAACTTTTAAATATCACATTATAAGTTTGTTCTACTTTTGCACTGAGATTTCCTTATACAAACAGGCAGAGTAATTTAATTGATTAAATCAAAGAAGATATTTTGTTTCAGACTTTAAAATTTAGTGGTTTCACTGCATGTAAAAACAAAATGTGTTTGGAAAAAGGAATCCTGACTAAGTACAGAAAAACATATGTTTCCTACTCCTAGACATTCCTTTTAGATTTTTAAGCTCACTGGAAAGAGACAAGGTTACAATTAAACTGGTCAACAAAGCGGTTCTTTAGGCATAATCTGACCAGTTGGTTTCTTAGTAAATCTGGTTTTTAGCCACATGTGCCTTTTGTAATATTAATGTAAGAAACAAACTTGTTTTGTCTTTTTCAGCTCAGTAGAATGTTGGAGTCCTAGCTCAGTGCATAGAAAGTTTAACACACTTCATAATGAGTCAAATTTGTGTCAAATAGTGCTAACATTCTAGGTTGTAGAGGTCAATAGTGAATAAAATATCTAAGGTTTTCTACCTACTCACACTACTGTCAGAAGGATAGGGAGGTGAAGAGATAGACAAATTCAAAACACAAAACAGATAATCATGTCAAAAAATGGGCAGAAGACATGAACCAAAACTTCTCCAATGAAGACATACAAACGGCTAACAGACACATGAAAAAATGTTCATCATCACTAGCCATCAGGAAGATTCAAATCAAAACCACATTGAGATACCACCTTACACCAGTTAGAATGGCCAAAATTAACAAGACAGTAAACAACGTGTGTTAGAGAGGATGTGGAGAAAGGGAAACCCTCTTACACTGTTGGTGGGATTGCAAGTTGGTGCAGCCACTTTGGAAAACAGTGTGGAGATTCCTTAAGAAATTAAAAATAGAGCTTCCCTATGACCCTGCAATTGCACTACTGGGTATTTACCCCAAAGATACAGACGTAGTGAAAAGAAGGGTCACCTGTGCACCAGTGTTCATAACAGCAATGGCCACAGTCGCCAAACCAAGATGCCCTTCAACGGACGAATGGATAAGGAAGATGTGGTCCGTATATACTATGGAGTATTATGCCTCCATCAGAAAGGATGAATACCCAACTTCTGTATCAGCATGGACGGGACTGGAAAAGATTATGCTGAGTGAAATAAGTCAAGCAGAGACTTATTATATAAGTCAAGCAGAGAGTCAATAATCATATGGTTTCGCTTATTTGTGGAGCATAAGGAATAACACGGAGGACATGGGGAGATGGAGAGGAGAAGGGAATTGGGGGAAATTGGAGGGGGAGACGAACCATGAGAGACTGTGGACTCTGAAAAACATTCTGAGGGTTTTGGAGGGGCGGAGGGTGGGAGATTGGGTGAGCCTGGTGGTGGGTATTATGGAGGGCACGTATTGCATGGAGCACTGGGTGTGGTACATAAACAATGAATTCTGGAGCACTGAAAAGAAATTTTAAAAATAAATAAAAGTTTTTAAAAAATAGAGATAGACAGATAGACTAAGTAGATACCTGACAAAAAGAAACACATCACATTGTTATAAGTTCTATATAGAACATTAAAATACATTGATGTGCTAGAGAGTGACTGGTGACTATTTTAGATTGAGTTATCAAGGATGGCTTCTCTGAAAAGGTATGACTTAAGCTAGTCCTAGTGGGAGGTAGGTACTAAACATGTAAAGATTATAGAGAATTTTCTAGGAAAAGAGAAGAGCTGGTACAAGGACTAGAAAGAAATGTATTTGAATGGTCTAGGAACAAAAAGTAAATTAATTTGAGTAGACCATAGTACCTGATAAAGAAATTGATATGGGACGAGCTCAGAAAGGTAAAACAAGAGCAAGATTATAAAGAACTCTGTAAGTCAAGGGAGGAGTTTGGGTTTTAGTCAAAGTACTACTGGAAGACATTGGAGAATTTCAGCATAGGAGTGAGATGATCCATTTATGTTTAACGAAAATACCGCTCTGGTTATTGCCAGGAATTGGATTGCAGGAGAACCAGTACTGGAAACCGAAAACAGTAAGGGAACTGGAAGATTGCATGGCTAGCTGCTCATTATACACATTACCTCTTGCTTCTTGGCACACAGTTGGATTGCCTCTCCCAGCCTTCCTTAAAGTAAGATGTGACCATATCACTGATTTCTTCTCAATGTAAGATGAGTGGAATTATGAACCACTTCCATCCTCAACCAAAAAGCCTTTTACGTGCAACAATCTATGTTCTTTTCTACTTCACTGGATTACTCCACTGATACAAGTGAGTCCAGTGATCATGGCAGCCACGTACTGAAAATGATATCCTATGAAGGAAGGAATTTAAACCCTAATTCATTTATCAACCAGGAGCTCACAACTTTGCCTTTTTATGAGTTAAAAATAAGCTTTGATTGTGTTAAGATATTGGGCTTAGAATTTCATCTCTTATAGTGGTTAGCAGTGCCTTAACTAAAGTAGGGACTGGTATGGTAAAATAAGGGAATTAAGGTGGTAGCAGTAAGGAGAAAATGTGATGGATAAATGACATATAGAAGATAAAATTGGAGAACTTTGATTGCAGATTAGACCCAAAAAAGTAAGGAAGAAGTCAAAGAGGAGCTCTAGGTTGCTTGTTTATGAGCTATGTGAAATGTCTTGCCATTTTGATTGTTTAGTACACAGAAAGAGGAAATATAATGAGTTCATTATTGCACCATTTGATTTTAAGTTTTTTCAATGATATCCCAGAGCAGCTTCCTAGTAGCATATTTGAGCCTGGAGATGGGGAGAATATTCTTTGGTGGAATAACAACAATAACAACAACAAGCATTAATTGGATTTTATGTCAGTCATTGTGCTAAGAACATATATTGTTCTTATATTATATGACATATATTATACATCAGTCATTGCGCTAAGAACTTCACTTACATTATTTCATGGGCTTTATTTTCTCAATGACCCAAGCAAAGCAGACACTGTTATTTTTCCAATTTTATAGAGGAGAACACAAGATTTATGTATGATAACTTATTTGCCCCTTGTCAAAGTCCCATAAGTAATAGAACTGAACTTTTAACTTCCCAGTGGTTTGTAACATTTGGTTTTAAATATTCGATTTCACGTTCATAGTTTTGCAAGTGTGCTGTTTTTCTGCTGAACTCATCTTGGATCAGCTCATCATGACTATAGGTTGTAGGTTAATATCCTCATTGTCCTTAGCAAGCTACTTCTTGGGGTGTGTTCTTTTCCTTGTGGCTCACAGGAACCCAAGAGACCAAGCCAAAAATATGCAAATACATTCAAGACCACTGCTTGTTTCAGACCTACATTCCATGGGCCAAAGTAACTCACATGGTCAAGGTCAACATTAATGTGGCAAATGTTTAAAAGGGGAGAGTTATACTCTATTGTACTATAAGGACACTTAAAAATAAAGAAAATTCAGAGGAAAAACAACATTTTTGGCACACCAAACAAAGATAAGATGATGCTAGAGAAAACAAGAAAGGAGAACATTCCAGAGTGTTCAGAAGTGAAACATGCTGCAGAGAGTTTGAGAGGCGTAAGGACCAAAGAGTATTCTTAGATGCAGCCATGAAAAAGTCACAATGGCGTAGATAAGTATGGTCTGGCCATAGTAGAGGCCATATGGCCATAATAGAGGTGGAAGGCAGATCTTAAGGAGTGAATCAGAGGGAAGAATGGGGCTATTTTGGGAGATAGTTTGGTAATAAAGGAAAGGCAAAAGAATACAAGAATAGTAGCTAGGAGGGAGTGAGGATAGGAGAGTAATTATAATAGTTAAAACTGCATGGCCACCTGAAAGCTAATTAGTAGTTGTGTGACCTTGGGCAAGCTACTTAACCTTCTGGTATCTCAGATTCTTCATTTTAAAATCAAGACAAATATAAATTGCTTTATAGTATTGATTCAAGATCAAATGAGATAATATATATAAAGCATGTGAAACAACTTCTGACACAATGTAAATAGTTAATAAGTGTTAGCAATTATTTTGTAGCCAGGATGGGAAAATATGCAACATGTTTATATATTGATGACAAGAGATTTCTACAAAAGAATGATTAGAAAGCTAGGAAAGAGCAGATTTTATGTCTTTATTTAAAAAATCACTACTCATCTATATTTTCTGTTGACTTAGGTAGAAGAGAGAAATCCAATTCTTTCTTTTCTTCTGATTAATGCTAGCTAACATGTCCCCTTCAGGCAACATCATTTTGTTGTATATCTGATCATAAATAATATTATAATGAAATTCCATTTATAATCATATCCCTTCAAAATATATTTTATATACATTGTACCAAAGATAGTAAAAAGGACAAATTAGTGAATGATTCTTAAAATTTGTGATTTTGTTCAATTTGATCTTATGTTCTAATTTTGTGTCATAATTCTCAGTTATCTAATTAAACTCTTGGTCAGTAAAATCCTCTAATGCAGCTATTTGCTTAAAAGTATAAATATTTGGGGGAGCCTGGGTGGCTCAGTGGGTTAAAGCCTCTGCCTTCAGCTCAGGTCATGATCCCAGGGTCCTGGGATCGAGCCCCACATCGGGCTCTCTGCTCAGCAGGGAGCCTGCTTCCTCCTCTCTGTCTCTGCCTGACTCTCTGCCTACTTGTGATCTCTGTCAAATAAATAAATAAAAATCTTTAAAAAAAAAGTATAAATATTTGGATTTAAGATTCACTCTAGCTAAGATTTAAGCTAAATAAACCCACAAAAAAACTGCTTTCATCATGACCATTTCCTAAAATCCCTCATGTAGTATAAGACCCAGACTTCTCAAAATGGAATTTAAAATCATAGACAATGGGGCTTCCATGGGGCTTCAGTTCCTCTTTGCCAGTAGTTACATCCCTGTTTTCTTCCACAAGTCATCTTACCTTATAGTCCTTTGAAATCTCAAGTTTGTATGCTTTCCTGCAATAGGACAGGTTATGGCTCCCAGGTCACTTTGCTTGAAAGCTGGGACTTAATTCAGCTGCATCAGGGAGAAAAAGAGGGCAGAATTGATAATAGGAATTTTTACTATTACAGAACCACCTCTTTGAGCGTCTAATGCCCCAGTAATCCTAAGTGACATTAAGGCTCAGGTATCATTGACATTTTGCATCATTCTTAGAACAAGATGTTTAGATGGGGTTTGATAATGTATAATATTTAAAGAACCATGATGCTTTTACAAGTGTGGGTGTGTTGCCATGGAATTCTAGCTAACGACTAATTTCTCCCTTGTCTGACTTTCACTTTATAATCTTTAGATTTTTGCCAAAGGAAAAAAGAGCCAAGTAATAGTAACGTTCCATTGTATGTTTTGTTTTGCAGTCAAGACTTCAGTTCCCAAAAATGATTTCTTTTCTTCTGGATGGATGTGTCTTTTGTTTCCTTCCAGAAAAACTTCAATCTGTGTCTTTCCTTGTTAAACTAATGATCATTCATGACTTGTTCTGAGTTAACAGTTGAAAATATCTTTTTAAAGTCCAGAAATAAGTAATATCAGAAGCCCAAACAGAGCCTTATATTGTTTTATCATTTTTTCAAACCTAAGAGTTTTTACTGTATATCATTTAATGAAGGCTGTTACTGAGTTATAAAGTGTGTGTGTGTGTGTGTGTGTGTGTTTAAAACTTCATACTAAAATGATGTTGTCATATTGATAAAGGAGACTCCTCAAAGGATAAGAGTTTAAGCAATGTATTGTATTATCTTGGAAATATTTGCTGATTGACTAATTCCATCAGAATCACTGTAATCAATCGCTTTCAGCCTTTTGGCTAAGATCAAGTGCAGAATCACTGTAATCATACCATATAGGGGACCATTTGCTACTAAAGATAGGACTTACATGGCTGTACATATGTGGACACAGAACAGATGTCTGATATTTTCTACTTTTCTGTTAGATTTGCTAATCCTTAGGAATGATTACATCAAAAGTTGACAGTTTAAACTTCAAGGATTTAAGAGGAAAATAATCCCTCCCTATTGTATATTGACACTGATCAATATTTAAGCATAACTTCGGTCTTATTACTAGTTTGCCATAGAAGGGAAAAGAATGGATTTCTGAGAAATAGAGACTTGGTTTAGATATACCTCTTCTACTATTCCACTGTATAGATGTGGACAGATTAGTTAAAACTCTAAGCCTCAGTGTACTCATTTTTAAGTTGAGAATATTTCATTAAGGGTTTTGTTTGGATTACATAAGATTTATGACTTTCAGATATATCTTAAATAGTATATCAAATGAATGGAACTGTCAATGGAAATTTAGGTCTAAGAGATTTATTATGCCAAAAGATACACATGTAAGCTGTATATTCATATATTGAGTTAATCATTTGTAAAGTACAACAAATCCAATTCAATACTTGTTATGTGTGGGGAAATGATGCTGATTTTTGGAATTTTGTGTCCACAAATACATGTACACATACAGACATACATACACACACATTACACAAACTTCAGTATTTGGATATGTTAGGATATGAGATATGATATGAATGTAAGAAGACATCAATGTTAGGATCCTTGGGTGTGTTGTGTACAGTGGAATTGAGAGTTGACATTTGGTGAGAATGGATCCTTTTGTGCTGAGGTTTTGTAATCTTGAGTTAAGGTTGCTGCAAGCTGATTATAACAGTGACAAGGACCTATGAACTTAATTAGTTGAAACCAGTGAATTACATCCACATAGAAAGTTTTTCTTAGGAAAGAAGATTGATAACTAAAGTCAGGGCATATTATGTACCTAAAATTTGCTTAAAGAGTTGATCTTAAAATAGGTCCCCATATACATGGTAACTATGTAAAGGTGATAGATAAGTTATTTAGTTCAATTATGGTGATATTTCACTATATATATATATTCATACATATACATATATATACACACACATATACATACACACACACATATATATCAAAACATTAAGCTGTACACTTTAGATATATACAATTTTTATGTCAGAGATGTCTCAATAAAGTTGTTTAAAAAAAAAGAGTGCAGTGACTTCTCCCTACAGTGACCATACCCTCCCAGAGGAGAGGAACAGCCAAGACTGAGCTGAGTTAGGTAATGGAGGAAGGCTCAGAGAGCAAGCACGGAGTGATCAGACGAGAGTATTCAGGAGCAAGAAGGGGATGAGGATGCTTGATGGCAGAGGTGGCAGAAAGGTTAAGATCATAGCTAAAAATCTTCGGTGGTGGAGGTGAGTGAATTTAGTCACCAGAGTTAACTGGACAGGCTTACTCTCATTTTATTATTGAACTAACTGGTATTAACATTTCTCTGCAAAAACTGCATCACTGCCTTGAACGTGACACTGTTTGGATGACAGAAAGTCACAGGTACCAGGGGAATAATTTAGGTGTTCAATAATAAACAAACAAAATTAGATCAATAGCGCAGTGGTTTCTTTTCTTTTACATTTTAATCTAAGGCCTATTTCTCTAAATTCTATCAACTACATTTAATATTAAGCTCAAAAGCATTTGGCTATAATATTAGAAGCTGAATTGACCATTTGCTTATTCACTGCATGAAAGAAAAAACCATTTTGCCTTTTCAGTCAGTATTCACTTGCTGAATCAGATTGAGTGCACAACAGTCTAAGGGAGCCACCAAGAGAGGTAGCTCAAAAAATTAACATTTTCACAACTTCATCTCTTGCATATACTGACATTTGCCGCACTCCACTGATTTCTTCAGCTCTCTGGCTGTGAAAGCACAAGGTGAATCTAATGTGCATTGGGGATACATCGTCATTTTCCCTTTCTTAGCATCAGCGCCAGCATCTGCTCAGCAGCTGGCTCCTTCATGGGGACACTTTATTAGAATTCAGGTTGTGCCTTCTAGTCCATGTGGTTAGAATTCAGATGGTTTCTTGACATTATTTAACTACCTTATCCATATCATTTTAAGATTGCATGCCCATTTGTTCTAAAGGCTTGTTTTAAGTAGTTTCTTTAAGAAGGAAATTGCGATCGGAAAACCAGCCTCACACCAGTGAGAGACTATCACACCTTCAAAAAAAAAAAAAATGCTGAAGGAACTGATGAAGACAGAAAATTAATGGTAAAATTAGCAAATGAAAATGAATCATACATTTTGGAGTACACAGATTCCCTTAGAGTATGTCTCCTTGAACCTTTACAGTTTTAGAGGGAGTAATGAAGTGGGAAAAGTATAGAACTGCATAGAAATGAAGAGACTGAGTTTCTAATTTCTAGATTAAACTCAATTATCTCTGCTATCTCTATCTCTATAATTTATTCCTAGTTTCCCCTGTCACTCTTTTCCATCCCAGAAAAAGATAATCTTTTATTTGTGAAAAATACCTTAGGATTTTTCTCAATACCAAATAGGTAATACTATACTAGCCCTGTAAATTTTCTGGTTCATTATTGTTACTTGTTCAGTTATTTATGAACTTCATCAAAAAGAAGTTTTCATCTTAGCTACACTTCATTATCTTCTTTTTGCTAATTTAGTTAGGCAGTAAGAAAAAAACATTCTTACTTTTGAATTAAGATGGTGGATTGTCACATGCATTTATTTCCTTCCAAATTGAGACCTTCCCTAAAATGACAGTAGAAGAGTAAAAATGTATAAACCTACAATGTCAAAGAGAAAAAAAGAGAAGGCATTAGAAAATAGAATATTTCAATGAAATTTTGAGAAGGAGAAGTAGGAGTCACTGTGAGAAGAGAACAGAGTGACCAAACACATGTCTCTCCTTGGCAGAAGAAGTAAAGGCAAGTTTTCAAATTTTGAGAGAAAATGCTTCTCAATCTAGAATATGCTGTCATAGTATCAATCAAATGGGAAGAAAGAACAAAGACTTTTAGAGGGCATTCAGAGATTCAAAGATTTATGTCACATGCTTACTTTCTTAGAAACTGCTGGAGAATAGGGTCTTTCCAGTAAAACAGGGGAGAATTCAGAAGAGAGGATTTCATTGAATCCAAAAACAGGGGATCCATACCATA
This sequence comes from Enhydra lutris kenyoni, assembly GCF_002288905.1. NCBI lineage: Eukaryota > Metazoa > Chordata > Mammalia > Carnivora > Mustelidae > Enhydra > Enhydra lutris. Next base: position 77,913,781 of record NW_019154085.1, on the reverse strand, counting down.
AGGCGTGGAGCCAAGCCAGGTCTTAGGATGATAGCTATGTTTCAGATTTGGAGAGCAGCTCTTCCAGATTTGAGCTAGAATAAAAAGAGCTATAAAATGCGAGTCTCCAGAATAAAAGGGTAAAATTGCTAATTGATATTTGGCAGATGTAAATGGTATTTGGGGGAAAATTTTAGCACAGACATAGAGAAAATAATGGTAGTCAAAATGAGGTACTTAATAACTTCAGGAGATTTTTTAAAATCCAGGAATAGAAATGTAACCTTTATATACTTTTTGGCCATGTAATGAGCATTGTGTACATGATCACAAAAATGTAAATATTTATTATTAAGAGTAGTATAGACTAGTGTTGGGAATTTAGGGTAATGTAAAAACAGTCTATCTGAAATATAAAAGACCTTAAGTACTCATCTATCATAACAGGAAGCCAATAGGCAATATCCAATATTGATAAGTCAAAAAATCAAAGAATAAATATCCCATTAAAAAATATGGAGAGGGGCGCCTGGGTGGCTCAATGGGTTAAAGCCTCTGCCTTCAGCTTGGGTCATGATCCCAGAGTCCTGGGATCGAGCCCCGCATCGGGCTCTCTGCTCAGCAGGGAGACTGCTTCCTCCTCTTTCTCTCTGCCTGCCTCTCTGCCTACTTGTAATCTCTGTCTGTCAAATAAAATAAATAAAATCTTTAAAAAAATAAAAAGTAAAAATAAAATATGGAGAAAAATCCCAGAAGAAACAACCAAAATATTTTAAAGTAGATGTCTCTGGTGAAAAGAACACAGAGTTCGACTGAGAGAATGAAAAAAAAAAAAAAAAAAACCTGTTAATTTTTATGAAAGGAATATATAGCTGTGTATGATTTACTTTGACAAAAATGTTTTAAAAGTAAAGGCCAAAGAATAAGAAAGAAAAAAAAAATTAAAACCTTCACATCTTAGATCTTAGAAAAATCTTCTTAAAATAGATGCTATAAATTTGAAGTCCAAAAGGATAGAGGTAGGAAACCAGGATTGATACTCTTACAAGTGCATTCACTCTGGGAGCAAGTGAGCAGCTCTGCTGGTTGAACTTGGGCTCAGGTCATGAACTTAGGGTGGGGATATCAAGCCCTGCATTGGGCTCTGCGCTCAGTGGGGTGTCTGCTTGAGATTCACTCTCTCTCTCTCTTTCTCTGCCCCTCCCCACCTGTGTGCTCATATTCATTCTTTCTCAAATAAATAAATTAACCTTTTTAAAAAATGAATTCACCAGAAGGGATCAGGAGGGAGACAAACCACAAGAGATTTAATCTCACAAAACAAACAGAGGGTTGCTGGTAGGGATAGGGTGGCTGGGTTATGGACATTGGGGAGTTTATGTGCTATGGTGAGTGCTGTGAAATGTGTAAGCCTGATGACTCACAGACCTGTACCCCTGGGGCAAATAATACATTACATGTTAATAAAAAAATAAATTTAAAAAATGAATTCACTGTGGGAGGAAAGGGAGAGCAAATTTTTTAAAAAGTCAGGTTTGTAAATGTATAGTCTACCAGGAAGGTTTCTCTTCCAAGTAAATAGAACTTCTCTGTTTTAATTGATCATTGCCTCCCCAGGGAACCAACCCTAAAGAAGACGGGGAGAAAATGGGTCTTTGGTCTTTGATATCTAGCTATTTCTTTCTAATTCTGGGAACATAAAAGACAGATAAAATTTCTGTACTGTGAGATTATTCTGAAAAGCAAGCATAGCTGTTAAACCCAAAGGGGCATGGACCTTAAGTAAATAAGCAAAGAGAGAATAACCTTTCTACCTTATTATATAAGTTAGAGAGCCCCTAATTCTATGGTGGTGGCACGCTTTGTGAGTTCCCGTCTAGCACAATGATTAAGGTTTTACTGGCTAAGAATTATAGGATGGTATTTTTTTCTCCTGCTATAGACTGTTGAAAATCTGCTCATCCTCTGCCTATTTAGTGAACATTCAATTCCCTTTTCATAATATAAATAATAAATATAATTTATATAGTAAAAATCATGCTAAAAATGAAAATCTACTTTTTAAGGATTCTGGTTACCTACCTTATTTTCATTATACCCTAGTAATTATTTAATAGTTTACTTATGGGGTATTTCTAAGAAACTGTAAAAGCCTCTATTATTTGACAGTATAAGGGGTTTGGGCTGGAAAAAGAAAAAAGAAATGAGTTGAACCTTGGAATTTCAACTTTAAGCTTTTACATCAATTCTCGAGTTTTTACCACTCTGTACAAACCTATTTAAACTGTGTTTGCCCTACTTTTAAAAATTTTTTTAAAAGTACTTCAAACCTTCTTGGGTTATTCAATTCTACCAAATTTCTCTCCTCCCCTCCCCCAAATTAACTACTGTTGAACTACTATAGAGAACAGGATGGAATTTACCATGGTAGGGACCCTTTCTGTAATATCAAGCAGGTGTTGACTTCTGAGCCTGTTCTACCATTTGGACTTGCATAAATTACTGTTTTCATTTTGATTTACGCATTGACAAGTATCTCTGTGATCTTGAAGTGTTGTCCATAAAACATAAAAAATGTCTTCACTACCTTGAGTGCCAGATCAACCTATGTTTAACTGCTAAAGAAACAAAGTAATTCATAAATCTTTCTGACATGATAGAAATGTCAATTTTACTGATCACTGCTTTTTTTAAAACAAATTTTGTATTTATTTATTTGAGAGACAGAGGGAGAAAGAGAGTTGTGGGGGCAAGGAGCAGATGGAAAGGAACAAGCAGACCCCAAGCTGAGCACAGAGCCCAGTATTGAGCTGATCCCACAACCCTGAGATCAGGACCTGAGCAGAAATCGAGAGTTGGACAACCAACGGAGCCACCCAGGCATTCCCTCCCCTGACCACTGTTTCTTTGGAAACTCAGTTCTAAAACTAAATCTTCTCTCTATTTAAGGCTACCTAAACACAGAATCGAAATCTTTAGTTCAGCATTTATGCTTAAAGATCTGGAAAAACATTGTCAAAAGTTGATGTCCTAGGTTATCTGCCCAAGCAAATTGTTGAGTGTTTATTCCATAACCACTGGAAACTTTGAAATGAGAATGTTTGATCTGAGTCAATTGTTTAAGCATGTTAAAACACATTTTCAAGTGTGCCCACTTCTAGATTAGTCCTTATTTTGATAGGAGTTGGAATCTTTGTAGGGATAAAGGAAAGGGATATGAATTAAAGATTTTCCCAAGAAACTGTCCTGTTTAATCATCATATCAAAGATATTTTATAAAGAAATCTTGATCTTCCAGAAAGAAGTCATCATATTCTCCTGGCCAGATCACATATGGTTATAGTTAATATGCCATAGGCCTGATGTCTGTCTAATGCTGTGGACTGATTGACTTTGAATAGACAGTGACTGAGGCTGATACTTGCCAAGCACTCACTGTAACCAAGTCATGGCCAGGACTCAAGAAAGTTGGATAAGGACCCTAATAGATTTTGTGAACTATTTCACGTGAAGAAACTCCTGTTAGTGTTTCTTTCCACATTATTGTCTTATGGAGCAGTTGAGTTCCTGTAGAAAACTAGCAGTGCATCTCAGTACAGATGGGATTGCATTTACCTCAGTCAAATTGGAGGAATTTGCAGAAAAGCACCTTCTGAGGTTTCATTCTAGCATCAACAACTCTGTAGGAAGAAAACCCAGACCACTGAGGATTCCCTGAAAACAAGTCTTGAGAAAAATTGGCTGAGGGCAGTTTTCTTACTGTTTAGCATGTCATTCCATGTTTAAAAATCAGAAATCCATCTTTCTGAATTACTTACCTTGTTTGGCTCAATTAGGAGTAGATAAGGACTTATAAGAGAAGCAAAAATAGGTCAAAAATTTTCTGTGATTGTGCAGTGATACTGAGATGTGCTTCTGGGACAGACTCAGTGCTTGATCTGTATTTTTGATCATTAAAAAAAAATGAGAATCACTATATTGTGCACTAAAACTAATATGACACTGTGTGTTGAAAAAGATAAAAAAGAAAAATCAAGTGAGTGAGCATAGCACTACTGCTGTGTGGATCTGGAGGGAAAGAGCTCTTTCCCAAACAAGCTGCTATTTTTAGGGCTAGTTTTCATTGATTTTTATACCTACATTCTAGGAACTCATGAGAGCCATGTCTTTATTAGTTCTGAAAGAAAGGGAAATAAGAAATAGAAAGGAAGGGAAGGAAGAAAAGAAGTGAGGAAGTATTTTCTGGTCATTATTTTTGTATCTGTTACATTCTTCTTCTCTGGAGTTAATGGCATTACTTATTATGCTTGCTGAGTTGGGATAAATTGTACAGACATTTGTTGTACTTTTCTTAAAATGTACTTTTAAAAAGGTAAAATCATGACATGCAAATACAAACTGAACATGTACCAAGTTTTTCATTCAGTCGCTAATAATGAAGGAGTAAATAAGAAGTTATAACTAGTTGGGGCACCTGGGTGGCCCAGTGGGTTGAGCCTCTGCCTTCGGCTCAGGTCATGATCTCAGGGTCCTGGGATCGAACCCGCATCAGGCTCTCTGCTCAGCAGGGAGCCTTCTTCCCCCTCTCTCTCTGCCTGCCACTCTGCCTACTTGTGATCGCTCTCTGTGTGTCAAATAAATAAAAAAATCTTTTTAAAAAGGAAGTTATAACTAGTTAAAAATGCATTTAAGAAAGCAGGTGTACATAGACAATGCACAATAAGATTGCAGGGTTAGATGCACAACTAACTAATGTCTAACAAGGTCTTAAACATGTCAGGTTGTCTATTCTACCAGGCAATTTTTTTTTTCATTTGTACCAGACAAAAATCTCCAAGTACACTGAACAAGTACCTTCAAGAAATCTGAATTCTTTCATCAACAGTAAAAAGTGAAGAGAACTAAATACATTCCTCCAGATAATTCTTGGTTAGATTTGCCCTAACATGACAGAAAAGTCATGCCACCCACCTTTCTGCCTTATTTCCAACTCTCAGAAAAAAATTCTGACACTTTCTGGGACCATGTCTTGTGTTTTAGGACCTGTTTGCCCTTAGATCTATTCTTTGCCTTATTCCTGCTCTATTCCATATCATCCCAGCTGAATTTCCCAGGTGCCTTTCTAAACGGGCACCTGGCTAGATTTGGCCAGTGACAGACACTGGCAAGAGGTTGCATGATAGGTGAGGAGGATGAGAAAAGCCAGCATAGTTCCTTCTCCCTCTTTTTTCCTAGGAAGGCTTCCATGTCAGCTGAATCTGTGGTTCCAGATGCTTGTGTAGCGGACCTGTACTTTCTTTCCATCGTTTTTGTTTTTTTTTAATGCACAGCTCTTTAAAAGTAAGTTTTAATATGATCACTTTTCCTTCTCTGCTAGTGTATTTTTGAAGTCTGTTGTTACATGGTACTCTACTAAGAGTAAATGTCCTAAGCCCACTTTTAAACGTGCCTTTGTTATTTTTTGTGGACATGGTGCTGAGGTTGTTTTGCTCAGCTGTTAGAATACATGACTTGGCTGGTTTTCAGTTGCTTATTTCTTCAGGAACACCTCAGTTTCATGGTGCTCGTGGCATGGGCAACCTCTTCGTTCTCTCTCAACCACATTCTAATTATTAGACTTCTGTAGCACTACTCAACTTATCTTTCTCTGATTTTTCAAAAACTATGTAATATGTAATAAATTGCATACTTATTACATAAATAATGCAATAAAATATGTAATAAATTCATCTGTCATAGTTCAAACTGCTGTCAATCTTTATGCTATTTCCTCATAGCTCTCTATCTCTTTTTCACATAATATATGTATATTTCCCTTTGGGTGTCTACCTCACATCTAAAACATTAGTGCCTTTTTTCTGTAGTTTAATTCATAAGCATGGAACATGCGATGAATGGGTGTATATTCATCATGTGTAATTCTGTCTCCCTTGGCTTCACTATGTGTCTTAAAGCCTAGAACAACTAGAATTCATCATTAACCATCAACTCATGTTTGGGATACTTTGTACCCTTTCAGTCTTTTTGTTTTTAATTCAAGATGAATTTTGACATCTTGTTATTTTTCTGTCATTTAAATTTTTCATGGTCAGTGATTCCAATACTACCAAGTAAAGGGCCTGACATAGGTTAAGTCACTTGTGTTGTTGGCAGGATATTGAATATTCTACTTTAATAGGGGATTATGTCACTAAAATTATTCTTATTATTATCAAAATCAGCAGTGAATTTTCCAGAAGTAAAAATTTCAGTGGTTTAGCTCTTTTTATTTATTCCTACTTCAGCATATTTCCAAGTCATATCAACTTCAGATTTATCAATGGATAGCCATGTTAATAACAGAGGAAATAGGTCTCATACATTCATCTAGCCAACTTCTTTACTCTCATCTTTTCAAGAGTCATATTGTACCTTATTTCGTTTTTAAGTCACTTGTGTTTGTAAGCAGTGTGATTTCTAAATATTATTCACTTGCCAATCAAAATGTCAATCAAATGTCTTTCCTATCTCATATAACTTTCTTCTTTCTCCTTCATTTCATGATTATTGTATTTTTCATATATATTTTATAATTTTATGAATGCTCAACTGATCTGTCAAAACAAACTTCCAAATACTCTGTCGGTTCCATTGTTTGTCAATTCCATTGCTTCCCCTAGACTTCTTTTCCTCTGCACTCCTACTTCATCTAGACTAATTAATTTTTAGGATGGTCACATATCTCTTATTCAGAGACTTCCCTTCTTCACCTATCTGCACTAGATTCATGTTATGTCCTTGTTTTGGTCAAATGCATCTCAGTGGCTTCCTGAAAAAGAGTGCATGGAAAGTCAAATTCTTCTGGGAGTCATTGAATATCTGAAAAAGCCTTTATTCTTTCTTCAAATTTGAAAGTTTGGCTGCATATAGAATTCTAGGTTGACCACATACCAGCTACATAACATACAGGGCCTGGTGCAAAATGAAGTTGTGGGGCATCTTGTTCAAAAATTATTAAGAATTTCAGGGTAGTGACAGCAGCGCACTATACAATGAGTGCTTCTAAGCACAAGGTCCTATATGACTACCAGGTCACATGCCCACAAAACTGACCCTGGTGGGCCCTTTCAAAATGGAGAATCTTAGTTCTGGGTAATTGACTTTTTCTTTGATCATTTCCTCTAACCCTGACGTCTAGAAAGTTAGTACACTGGATATTAGATCTCCTGAACTGGCCCTCTAATTTTCTTAACTTTGTAAGATAAGATAACCTCTTGCTATCTTTTTGTCCTCTGTAGGATATTAGACTTCGTTCTCTACTCCTTTTTTGACATTTCTATGTAAATCTTTAGGATTTACTTCTAAGAGTTTCTTCAATACCATTTTTTCCATTTTTAAAAAGTAGCATTATATTCTTGTTTCCTGGATGAATCTCTTATTTTGCCCAAAGGAATCTCTTACTTTCTCATTTTTTAAAAGTTTTTCTTTGGTATTTGTATTGTTTCTGTTTTCCCCACGTTTTTTAAATTTTTATTTATATTTGTCTATGTCTTTCATGTTGGAGGTTTTCCCCTCTATGCTTGCTCACTGTTGACAGGCCATTAATATTAAGAGTGTGGCTCTGAAAAGTGATTAAAATCTCTCTGTGCATAGGTAGTGCTTGTCACCTGCTTAGCGTCACTGAAGGGTGAGCAAGCTGTGAACTGTTTCCAAAATTTATATATATATGTGTATATATATACACATATATATAGCATATTTATGTTTTTTATCAACATCTATATATATATATATTTAAATCTGTAATATATTTATAGATTTAAATGTGTGTTTAAATTTATTTGTATTTATATATATATTTAATATATATATTTACTCAAATATATAACCTTTAAAGAAAATCCTGGAAAATCCACACAGTTCATAGTATTCCAGAGAAGTAAAGTATCTAGGCACAAATGATTGGTTCCCTCTGTAGAGTCAATATGATCTTACTGCTCTTTTGCCTACAAATAGGAAAAAATTGATCTTGAAAGCATTTCGAACTATTTGAGTGTTTGTATCTCTGTACTTAGAAGGAATTCTTCTACATGCTGGGAATTATGCATGCCCATTTCTATAATAAAAAGTTTACTTGATGGGGGGCCTGGGTGGCTCGGTTGATTGAGCATCTGACTTTGGCTTGGTTGTGATCTCAGGGTTCTGGGATTGAGCCCCGTGTTAGGCTCCCTGCTGAGCAGGGAGTCTGTTTCTCTCTGTGTTTCTGCTCCTCCCCCTGCTCATGCTCCCCTTTGTCTCAGAGAAATGAATAAAATCTTTAAAAAAAAAAAAAGTTTACTTGAAGTAAAGTGATAAACAGTTTACCTAAATTGTGATTTTGGGAGACGAGAGAGAATAATTATATATTCCTTTGTACTTAAAAAAATTACTTTTCCAAAAAAGAATACTTGTCCTTCATATATTCTCCACCTCATTTGGATATTTTGTTCCTTTAAATGTAGAATGTAAACTTATCTTAAAGCTTAATAATATTTGTCACACAATTGTTCCCATTGTTTTTAATGATACCAATTGTTTTAGGAGTCATTTATCTCATAAAATAAAGGTAACAGGAGCTTTACAATTATAGTATTTACATAAGTGAAAGAAAAATGTCTTAAAAATACTTTAAATCTGTATGCCTTGCTTCTTAGAGTGAGGTTAGGATTTCGTTTCCTAAGCACTTAGCTGCAGAGTAGATAAGAGAATTTCAAAATTTAATGGCTTCTTACTATCATTTTTTTATAATATTGGAATCAGAGGCAACAGAACTTACTGAAAACTACATAGTAGCTTCTTTGTTGACAGTCCATGTTTGTGGGGTTTTGTTGCACTCCTGTGTAAGGCCATCTTTTAGTGTTAATGTTAATGCCTGCTATAGATACTCTTGTACTTTATCTTTTATGCTTCTCAGTATGGTGTTACTAGAACTACATCTTTCTCACTTTTGTATTTCAATAAGGTCACCAATAGGGATGTTAATAGGGATTTAACAATGATCAATTCTCTTTTAAATTGTCTTTATTAATTTATTTATTAAGCAGGCTTAATAGAATTAAGGATGTCCTGGATAGTTTATATCCTAGAATTAATAACGACTTGCATAGACAGAGAAGATTTTTCAGTATCTTAGTTATGCAGGTGGTCCCTCTGCAAGATGGAGTCATGTAGCAGTAACTTAACAGTATTTGAAGTACATGATTAAGAAAACAACACCAGTTTATGCTGAGTATTTTTTCATTTCGGAAGTTGCAGCTCTATATTTGGATAAAAAAAATTCAGTCATTTCTACAGCTAAGTATTCGTTGTTTAAAGATAGAAATTGGTTCTAGTCTGTAACTATTATTGAATCACAGAGCCAGTCAGTAATTTTCAAAAATAGTGTTTCTATTTTCATTTCTGTCTTCCTTTAAGTATTCTGATCATTCAAAGGTAAGGAAGTCCCTCCAAAAAGCTAAGATCATAATCTGTTCATAATATTCAGCCTGATATTAAAAGTCTCAAAAATTATCAAAGACTGGTGTCATTCCCATTGGGAGAAGATTAGGAGTGTAATGCTGGTTCATATTTTTTTCATGTCTCCAATGTGTATGTTAGAATTTTAGTATTTAATTAAATTGATGAAAAATGAAGATATGTAAGAAGCATCTATTTTGTATATGCCCTTTTTCTATCTCAAATTACTGATTACATATTTTATTTTTAAGTTATAATTGGTAAAAATTCACTTGTGCAAACACTGATGAAATAGTGTATGAAACTTATGAAACCACGACCACAATTAAGAAAATTAACATTTCTCTTAATTTCAAAAGCTTCCTTGAGCTCCTTTGTAATACTTTCCTCCCTTTCCTTCCCAATCCCCACCTCCTCCATTCCCAGGCAACCACTGATCTGCTTCCTGTCACTATAAGAATCCTTTGCATTTTCTACAATTTTGTATAAATGGAATCACGCAGTATGCACATATCTTATTTCACTCAGCATAATTATTTGGCATTTACTCATGTCAGTAGTTCATTCCTTTTTTGCTGCATAGAACTTCTTTGGTTGGATATGTCCTAGTTTGTTTGTCTCTTTACTCTTGATGAATATTTGGATTGTTTCCAGTTTGGGGCTATTACAAATAAAGCTTCTATGAACATTTGTGTACAAGTCTTTGAAAGGACATATATTTCTTTTTCTCTTCACCAAAGAATAGAATGGCTGATTCATATGGTACATGCATGTTTAACTTTTTAAGAAACTGTTTTCAAAATGATTGTATCTATTTACATTCCCAACAATAGCATATGGTAATTTTAGTTGCTTAACATCTTTGCCAATATTTCATATGACCAGTTACTTTACTTTTGACTATTCTAATAGGTGGTTGGTTGCATCTCATTATTATTGTTTTAATTTGATTTTTTTCCTAATGATTAGTAATTTTGAGCATCTTCTCAAAGATGCTCAAATTATTTGCTGTGAATATATCTTTTCTAGTGAAGAGTATGTTCAAATCATTTGCAAATTTTGTATTAGGTTGCTTGTCTTGTTATGATTGAGTTTTGCAAGATCTTTATGTTTTGGATGGGAATCCTTTATCAGATATATGATTTGCAGGGGCGCCTGGGTGGCTCAGTCAGTTAGGCATCTGCCTTCGGCTCAGGTGGTGATCCTGGAATCCTGGGATCGAGTCCCACATCAGGCTCCTTGCTCGGCGGGGAAACTGCCTCTCCCTTTCCTTCTGCTGCTCCCCTTGCTTGTGCTCTTGTGTGCTCTCTCTCAAATAAATAAATAAAATCTTTAAAAATATATATATATATGATTTGCAGATATTTTCTTCCAGTCTATGGCTTTTCTTTTCATTCTTTGAAATGTCTCTGAAGAACAGAAGCTCTTAATATTGATGAAGTTCAACATTATTTTTTCATAGGTAGTGCTTTAAGTGCTGTATATAAGACATCTTTGGCCGAGTCAAAATGACAAAATTTTTCCTATGTTTTCTTCTAGGTTTATAGTTCTAGGATATACATTTAGATCTGTGATACATGTATGGATCAAAGTTCCTTTCACACATAGATATTTCTATTTATCCAGCACCATTTATTGTGAAGGCTATCCTTTTTCCACTAAATTATTTTTGCACCATTTTCCAAAATCTATTCTATGTATTGATAGATATCTTTCTAGACTATATTCTGTTCCATTGATCTATCAACCTATGCTGCTGCTAGTAATGTACCATATTATGTTATTTTTACCATACTATTACTGTAGCTTTTTTTCTTTTAATTTAATTTAATTTTTTTCATTGTTCCAAGATTCATTGTTTATGCACCACACCCAGTGCTCCATACAATATGTGCCCTCCTTAATACCCACCACCAGGCTCACCCGACCCCACCCTTTTCCCCTCCAAAACCCTCAGTTTGTTTCTCAGAGTCCACAGTCTCTCATGGTTTGTCTCCCCTCCGATTTCCCCCCGCTTACTTCTCTCCACCTCCCAATGTCCTCTGTGTTATTCTGTATGCTGCACAAGTAAGTGAAACCATATGATAATTGACTCTCTGCTTTGACTTATTTCACTCAGCATAATCTCTTCCAGGCCCGTCCATGTTGATACAAAAGTTGGGTATTCATCCTTTCTGATGAAGGCATAATATTCCATTGTATATATGGACCATATCTTCTTTTTTTTTTTTTTTTTTTTGACCATATCTTCTTTATCCATTCATCTGTTGAAGTGCATCTTGGCTCTTTCCACAGTTTGACAACTGTGGCCATTGCTGCTATGAACATTGGGGTACAGATGGCCCTTCTTTTCACTACATCTGTATCTTTGGGGTAAATACCCAGTAGTGCAATTGCAGGGTCATAGGGAAGCTCTACTTTTTATTTCTTAAGGAATCTCCACACTGTTTTCCAAAGTGGCTGCACCAACTTGCATGCCCACCAACAGTTGTTTACTGTCTTGTGGATTTTGGCCACTCTAACTCATGTAAGGTGGTATCCCAATGTGGTTTTGATTTGAATCTCCCTGATGGCTAATGATGATGAACATTTTTTCATGTGTCTGTTAGCCATTTGTATGTCTTCATTGGAGAGGTGTCCATTCATGTCTTCTGCCCATTTTTTGACATGATTATCTGTTTTGTGTGTGTCGAGTTTGAGTAGTTCTTTATAGATCTTGGATATCAGCCCTTTGTCTCTAGTGTCATTTGTGAATATCTTCTCCCATTCTGTGGGTTGCCTCTTTGTTTTGTTGACTGTTTCCTTTGCTGTGCAGAAGCTTTTGATCTTGATGAAGTCCCAAAAGTTAATTTTTGCTTTTGTTTCCTTTGCCTTCTGAGACATGTCTTGAAAGAAGTTGCTGTGTCTGATGTCGAAGAGGTTACTGCCTATGTTCTCCTCTAAGATTTTGACAGATTCCTGCCTCACATTGAGGTCTTTTATCCATTTTGAGTTTATCTTTGTGTATGGTGTAAGAGAATGGTCGAGTTTCATTCTTCTATACATAGCTGTCCAATTTTCCCAGCACCATTTATTGAAGAGACTTTTTTCCACTGTATATTTTTTCCTGCTTTGTCAAAGATTATTTGACCATAGAGTTGCAGGTCTATAGCTGGGCTCTCTACTGTGTTCCACTGGTCTATGTGTTTGTTTTTGTGCCAATACTATGCTGTCTTGTAGCTCTAAAATAAGTCTTGTAGGAGCACCTGGGTGGCTCAGTCAGTTAAGCAGCTGCCTTCAGCTCAGGTCATAATCTTGAGATCCTGGGAAACTGGGTCCCTTGTCAATATCCCTGCTCAGTGGGGAGTCTGCTTCTCCCTCTCTCTCTGCCCCTCTCCCTTGCTTGTGTGCTGTCTCTCAAATAAATAAATTAAACTTAAAAAATAGAGTAATCTTAAAGTCTTACAAGTATTAAAATAGTGTAAGTCTCCAACTTGTTCTTTTTGTTACATTTGTTTTGAATCAGCATGTCAATATATGCAACGATAACAAAAGCCTGGGGGAAATTATGTGTTAACAATATTGAGTCTTTCAATCCATGAACACAGTACATCTCCTTTATGTAGGTCTACTTTGATCCTCTCAGCAATGTTCTGTAGTTTTCGTGTATAGGGTTTCCATATTATTTTGTTAGATGTATGTCTTTTGGGTATGATTTTAAATGATACTGCTTGTCATTTTAATTTCAAATTGTCCATTACTATCATATAGAAAGGATATTGACTTTTCCTTATCTGTTTGTCTGTATTGCAAACTCTTTAAAATCGTTTATTACTTTTAGTAGCTTTTTTGATATATTCTATCAGATTTTCTGCTTAGAGAATCATGTTGCCTCTGAACAAAGATAGTTTCATTGTTTCTTTTCCAATTTGGATGCCTTTTATTCTTGCCTTATTGCATTGGCTGTAAGATCCAGTACAGTGATGAATAGCTGGGTAAGAGTAGACCCTTCCTTATTTCTGATGTTTGGAGGAAAGCATTGTTATTTAACTTTACTGATGACATTAACTGTAGATTTATTTATAACCATCATCAAGTGAGGAAGCTCCTCTCTGCTTCTAATATGCTAAGAGTTTCATGAGCAATTGATGTTGGATTTTGTTAAATGCTTTTTGAGTATTTAGTGAGATGATCATATGGCTTTTCTTATTTAGTATCTTAATATAATGTTATATTGATTAACTTTTCAATTTTATTACAACCTTGCATTCCTGGGATAAATCTCTTATATGATATACTATTCTTTTATATATTGGTGGGTTTGATTTCCTGAAATATTCAGGATTATTTACATTTAAGTTCATGAGGCATATTTATTGATATGTTGCTTCTCTTCCTCCTCCTCTTCTTCCTTCTTCTTCTTCTAATGTTTTCATCTGGTTTGAGTAATTTTGACCTCTCAGAATGACATAGGATTAGGATTAGGACATAGGATTTTTCTGGAAATGTTTGCAGAGAATATGTGTTATTACTTTCTTAAATTTTTGACATAATTCACCAATGAAGTCATCTGGGCCTGAAGCTTTCTTTATGTTAACATTTTTAACTTCAAATTTAGTTTACCATTTCTTTCTGAGATTGGGTAGCTTTTGTCTTTTAAGGAAATTGCTCATTCTATGAGTTGTTGAATTTATTGGCATAATGTTATATATATTATTGTGTTTTAATAATGACTTTTAACATCCTCGCTTTCTATCATCTTTGCCGTATTTGGGTCAAGTTTGGCTGGATGATTTTTGTCCTCATTATGGATCAATTTTCTTGCTTCTTTGCATACCTCATAATTTTTTGATTGGATAAAAAAACCGATTGGGAAAACATCATGTACCCAAAATTGAAATTATAAGGAAGCTAGAGAAATTTCAATTTTGTTAGTGAGGAGTAAATGAAGTATGGTTTTATTTTCTAAGTTGGGAGAGAACACAAGGGATGCTAATCTTCAAAGGGCTCATGCTATAGGCAGCAGCCCAGCTATGCCCAGTTACTAAACATGATTCAGACAGTTAAAGATGGGATATGGAGATAGATATTTCAGTAAGAGATAAGAACTTCAACCTAGGATGATGAGAGAATGTTTGAGGAACAATGACTAAATGAGTTTTATTGGAAATTAGGGTTGTGTGGAAAAAGTAATGAGGAATGTATGCATTTCAACACTTAACCATATTATGTGCATATGTCAGGTCATCCCCAGAGATTGCAAATACTTTGAAGACAGGTACTGTGGTGTACACACAGGTGCCCATGCATTATATGTGTGTGTGTATGTGTGTGTATCCTTACATATTGCATTCACATATATTCTTACATGTATTCATATATATAAATATATATCTATATCTATCTATTTATATCTCTCACAGCCCCATGTATAGTAATAAATGCTAAATATTTATTTAACTGACTTGGATTTTTAAGACTTTTTTGGCACCATCATCTGCTTATAAATAGGTGGTCTTTTTGGTACAATAGGTTTGGTACAACAGCTGTTAAATTGTTCTGCTACCCAGCAGAGTACCCAGTGGACTCTCCAACCCAGCAATCTGTGGAACCTGCACAGATTAGAACATCTAACACATCTACTTAACCTAAGTTTCAGAGACAAGAAGAACATACCTAGACCTTGCATTAAGAACACTGTTTTTCACTATGCTTCCCTACTCTGATGAAAGAAACCAAATCACAGGGCACTTTAGTGGCTGAGTCAGTTGAGTGACCAACTCTTGACTTCAGTTCAGGTCATGATCTCATGGTCATGAGATTGATCTCCACATCAGTCTCCATGCTGGCATGGAGCCTGTTTAAGATTCTCTCCTTCTGGTGAACCATGAGAGACTATGGACTCTGAAAAACAACCTGAGGGTTTTGAAGGGGCGGGGGTTGGGAGGTTGGGGGAGCCAGGTGGTGGGTATTAAGGAGGGCACGTATTGCATGGAGCACTGGGTGTGGTGCAAAAACAATGAATACTGTTACGCTGAAAAGAAATAAATAAAAAAAAAGAATGTATGCAAATAATTTTTGTTCAGAGATTGAAGGGGGAATATGCAGATAACTTTGTGGTCTTCTGAAGCTATTCAATCAACATCAGATGAATTATTTCATCATATTCCCATTATTCAGAATTTCATAGATCTTAATTGTGTCCTTTCTTCTCTGCCTATTGTGAATGAGTCTGTAATACAGTATCCTTTAGCTGATCCGGGACCAAGATCATTATTCTTGAGGTTTCCTCCCCTTGATTTTAGAAATTTGTGGCTCTGACGACTACCTCAAGCTTTATAATGTATCTCAAGCTAGTGTTAAGTTCATTTACACTAAAGATTAAAGACAAAATTTAAAAAAAAAAAGATTCTCTCCTTCTTCCCCTGTCCCTCCCCTCCTCAAAATAAATAAATAAATAAATCATTATTAAAAAGATGTTTTACTAGATTAGGAGAACCTGTTTTTTTATGCAAATGACTGTGATTTCTTTTTTAGTTCTGAGAATTGGCCCATAGGATGGTTTAGGAATTAGATAAATATCGTTATCTTTTTTAAAAAATTAAAAATTTGTATACATACATAAAGTAAAGCCTTAGTACTTTAGAACCCACTAATTTAGAAATTATGATCATTTGAAAATGATTCAGAAAGATATTTGACCTTGTATTATCTATAAACGGAGTGAAATCATAGTCTAAATAAGATTGTTGGGGATTATTGTATGCATAAATTGACTACAAAAGCAAGTTCACAATTGGAATCATGATGATATAAATTATCCCATTAACCTGCTCTTCCAATTATAAATAATCTCTTTACAATACAACAGTTTTCCTTTTCTGTAAATAGAATTTTGTACTTGCTAGAGGAAATTTGGTGCATACAGGCAAAGGAGATAAAAGAGAAAGTCCTAGTAACCCCCAAATCTATATTTCCTTCCAGTCTTTTTGGGTTGGCATAGTGAGTTTTGGAGTGTGTTTGTGTGTATATAGGATATAGGGGTGGTTATGATTTTATAGTTATAACCTTATCTAACTCGATTTTCTGATGAGGTGGTAAAACCTTTTTGGAGTATTTTTTCAGAGCAATTTCTTGTGCTAGATTATAGGCTTATACCCCTAGTAAAATATAAAAATTCATAACCTTTGTTGTTTTTAAACCACATAAAGATGTCTCTTTGAAACAGCATGTTCCTTGTCACAGATTTCATCAGATCTGATCTGCTGATGGGATGATACCCCACCATTTAGGAAGTGCACCTGTGGTTAGATTCTCAGGGACATCCCTTTTTCATTTTCTATAATGATTTTGCCATTCTTGAGTTCTTTATTTTGAGTCATTTCCTACTTGACTTATCAGTTAGGACTGACATAAAAGTCTCAAAAGAATGGTAGCTTAAATACAACATTTTTTTTTTCTCATATGAAATAACTTCAGAGGTGGGTGACCTCATTTGGGTAGATTCACAGTATGGGACTCAGGCCACTGGCATCTTTCTTCTCTGCCATTCTTAATGGTTAACTTCTTATTGCCATGTTGACTCGTGATCTTAAAAGGTTGCTGGACGATTCCACTACATTTGAGCAGCAAGGAACTAGCAAGGATAAGAGAGAATCCCTTCTAGCTGAGTTACCCTCTTCAAAATCATTGTTCTGAAAGTCTTACTCAACAACCTCCTATTACTCTCCTTGGCCAGAAAGCAGTTGAATGACTCTACCTAGATTGAAAAGAGCCTGAAAAACGTAGGTTTTTTAGTGGAGGAAATTGTTAACTCAAATAAAAAAATTTTATTTATTCCAAAGAAGAGAAGACAATCATCTGAAGTATTTAGTGCTTTTAAAAGTACATCATACAACCACCAAATACAACCACATTGTACCAAGTAATTTTCACAAGAAGGATACATGAATGGTATATGTTTAAGTCATTGCAGAGCTGTGACTCTTTTGCTCTGACACACAAAAGGCAGTTTCACTAAGTATAATATGCTTGGATCATAAGCATTACAAAAATCTCAGAACACTCTATGTGTTACTCCATTATCTTCCTATTTAGACAGGATTAGTTATTCCTATCTCAGTAACTTGTTTTAGTTATCTTTGTTTTGTTTTATTTTGCTGACTGTATGAATAAGACTTTTTTTTATTAACACATAGATTTTATTTTGCAAGGTTGTTATCTATTAATATTTTATCATACAAAAATGTATGGCACAAAAAATTGTTTATAGATTCCTGAATAAGAAGTTTTAGTCTAGTTTATGGCTTTTTTCCCATGGAGAAATAAAGTACTTGTCAAAACTCTTGCTGAAATCTTTAACTTATCTTTATACCCTTAGCCTTGGTATTAAAAATCATCCAAAATAAATTTTCAGAAAATCTGCTACACTATCTCTAAAATGGTGCCTGAGAGTAGATGTACTCCATTCTCTCTAAAATACCTTTGCTCAGGAATTGAATGAAATTCCATCTGCTGACTTAGGAAAATGGATAAATTGCCCTCACATTGTTTATCTATATTTTGTAAAGAATATGTTTTCCTTTTTTGCCTAGTATAGTCTAATATCTTCAGAAACACTTGGTTTATAATTAATGCACCTAAGTTTCTGAAAATGTTAGGAACTTATAGAAGTATTCATATTCATATTATCCCACTACATGAGCTATCTATTACTACATAAAAAATTAATCCTCAAATTTAATGTCTTTAAACAATAACATTATTATCTCACAGTTTCTGTAAGTCAGGAATCCAGACATGGCTTCATTGATCCCTATGCTTTAAAATTCCTCAGGAAGTTGGGACACATTGTATATGCAAAAGCAAGAGAAAATATTGTATAGATTTGCCTCGGGTGAAAAATCCTTTCAGTAAAAACACAAAGCATACATACATATATTTTTTCTCATCACAATTGTATTTTTTCAGATCTTTTGCCTTTCTTTTTGTTTTGATTGCTATATACAGTGAATAATTGCTACTGTAGTGATATAAATAGTACCCTTTGAATAATTTTTAGAAGAAGGAGAACAGGCATAGAATAAATTCTAGTGTTAGGAATATACTTTTTTTTTATAAATTGTTTTTTTTTTTAAGATTTATTTATTTGACAGACAGATCACAGGTAGGCAGAGAGGCAGGCAGAGAGAGGAAGGACAGCAGGCTCCCTGCTGAGCAAAGATCCCGATGTGGGGCTCGGTCCCAGGATGCGGGGATCATGACCTGAGCTGAAGGCAGAGGCTTTAACCCACTGAGCCACCCAGGCGCCCCTGGAATATACTTTTATGGAAATATTTCTGTTGTTTTGAATTTCCAGAAAGACTGTCCTTGAAATATAGTATCTAAAATAATAGTCTACCACCCTAATATTACTGGGAGGTGAATATAATTTTCAAGAGTTGTTTAAGTGACAAAAACTGAACTTAATTATATCAAAAAAATTCCTGAAAATATTTCTATTTGATGGTCTAGAAAGATACATTACTAGTTTAACTTGATTTGTGTATTTAATACTGGACTATTTTCCACATACTTATAATAAATCTCTTCTTATTTCTCTCTTTCTTGACTACTTTTATGAAACAGACTAAGATGCTTAGTCAAGCAGCTGGAAAAAGGTGATGTTAACATCGTAGACTTAAAGAAGAATATTGAATATGCAGCATCTGTGTTGGAAGCTGTTTACATTGATGAAACAAGGTATGTTTTAGCCTGTCTTCCCTTCTATCTTCTTTGCCTCTCTTCCCTTTTTCCTCTTGGTCTTCATTTATCTCAAACATGAATTTAGCTTATCTTAGTCATGAAACTGAAATTAAAATCTTATTAAAATTTAAAAGGTTTTTCTTCATGTACCTATTTAACTGGACTATGATCCATTCTTTAAAAATACACATTTTAATCCAAACAGTGAATATAAAGAAATAGTCAAACAATTAAGTCACAAAATGAACAAACTGAAGTGTCCTCTTCCCCACCCTCATTGCCTTTAGGCGAAGATTTATAAACTCAGAGACATATGTAGGCTTATTTCGATTGTCACCAATATGAGGATTTTCCTATTATCTCAAGATTCCAGAGTTCCTGCTGAGAAAATGGGTGTTACATGTCCACACATTCTCATAAGATGTACCTATCAGACTCTCTGTGTGGGGGTTTGCTAAGGGATAGTCCCCAAAGCATATTCAGTCATCACCCAGACCTTAATCACTTAACTTCACTTCATACTTAGCAGAGTGGTAAGGAGATTAAGAAATGGGGATTTGTTTGAAGAGCGTTCTTAGCCTGGTGTTGTGGCTTTGACCAGGTGATTTGCCTTCCAGGGGCCATTTGGCAATATATGAAGACATTTCTGGTATGGTTAATGGGAGTGTGTTACTGTTATGTGATGGGTAGAGGCTGGAGATGCTGTTACAAATCCTACAATGCACAGGAAATTCCCACACAACAAAGAGTTACCACCCCAAGTGTCATTCCTATGGAGATTAAGAAGCCTTGGCCTTAAGAGAGAACTGTTCTTTTTTTCCTTTTTTCCCCTAAGAAGAGGCTTACCCCAGAACCTTAAGAGGGCATCCTGAGGGTCCTAATGCTAATAGAAGACTCTGGAGTATGATATGATAGTTTGTAAGAGATTTGACCGCTATCTCTTAGAGTTTGGAGGGTACCAAGACTGGTTCCTGATTCTCATCTCAACAGAGATAAAGGTGGCAGGCTGATTCAGACTACCTTGAATTCACAGGTAAAAGGGACACTGTGGAGGAAGAGACATGTCCCTCCAGAGTTTAGCACAGAAAATGCACTAAGTTTTTCAAAGTCATAAGGCAAGTGGAGTAAAGTCTTTAGAAGGGATTGACCAGTATTGAAAGAAAACCGACTTCAGAAGATGAACAAGAGGCTGGCTACATGAGGTGATTGTTGAATGAACCAGGGAGAAATCATAAAGATGCAGCCCAAATATCAGAGAACACATAACACCCCAGAGGGTGTAGCAAGTTCTCTGAAGGATACACAAAAGCTCCCAGAAGAGAAAAATAACCAGGATTTGGGCATCTGTCCCATACATGACAACAAACACACCCATCTCGTAACAACCTTTGACTCCTATAATTTCCTATTATACCCACCACATCATTGAGTGATAAGAAAGAGCAGAGTGAGTGGGACAGATGATGGGACAGGGACATCCATCACGCCCCTTCATTTCTGCAAGTATCCACGCATGAGTCAGGCCTGAGCTTGGTGGAGGATAGAACTGTTAAACCAGATACAAGATTGATGTTCTTACATATCCATGTGTCCTGGGCTTAAACACACACACACACACACACACACACACACACACACCACACTGTTGTTTCACAGGTAAAAATTCACATGATTTAAAAAACAAGATAATGTAAAAAGGTACCTCATGGAAGTCTTGCCTCCACCCTATCCCATCCCAATCTACTCATAAATTTCTTATGTATATTTCCAATGGTGTATTACAAATTTTTATTTCATATTTTTCTATTCTCCTTTTATGGAAGTGGCACACTATGTACATAGTGTTTCATGTTGCTTTCTTTCCCCTTACTAAGGAAACTTGGAGATCTTCCTGTATCAGGTACTGACCTTTTTAATATGAGACCATGAGAATTTTCACTAATAACAGACAGGAAAGGGCATGGTGCAGGCTATGTTGCACAGGTGATTTTTTTCTTTGTCCCCAGAACAGAATTCTTCTGTTAAAACATCATTTAGAGTCATAAATTAGTGGTAGGGGGAATCATAGCCACCTTTTTAGATTATAAGCTTTATGCATAATCGTTTTCCTGGTTAACTTTCACTGAAGGTATATAATGTATATTATTCTTCTAAGCAAACAGAGACTCAAAGTGTAAATAGAAAAAAATCTGATGTTCCTGTAATTTCTTTGCTCCTTCATTTTTATGTATGCTCTTCATTGTTTACAAATTGAGTGAATGTAATATGTTTAAGATTTCTTTAATCTGTCCCTGACACTTTATTTTTTGTATTTATTTATAAAATGAAAGCAATTTTATCTTAAAGAATTATTTGGAGATTTACATTATTCATCTTATGATGGCATAATGCTACCTATCTGGTTCCCCTAAGTATATCTTGTCTTTCAATTAGTAGATTATTACATGATATATTTATTAGGTTTCCCAGGAAATTACGATTCTATAGATATTTTGTTAACTTAGTTCTCCATGATCTCTAACTTGTTTACACATATGTTACATTTCTAAGTATAGTTCTTTTTCATTTGAAAATTACTTTTTTAGAAAATTGCTTTTTGCAGAAAGAAAAAAAAATGCTTAACTGCTTCATGGTAGAACTGGAGTGTGTGTGTGTGTGTACTCTTTAAGAAAAAAAAAATCCCAGCTCTTAACACTACGTCATTTCCAATTTTTACTCAAATGACACACACCTTTTCACTATTTTATTTTAATGCTTCCATGCCTCCATGGCATCTTGATTCTTAAATTGGATTAATGATACTACCCCACATTTGGACCATCCAAGGGCTCATATTAGTCTCCCCACAATCCTATGCAGCTGGCAGAGTGACCATTACTTTCTTCACTTTACTAATGAGAAAACCAAAGGTCTTAGAAGTAAACAGGTTTTGACAATGGTCGCAGATGTAGGCTTTGGCAAAGCTAGGAACAGAAACTAAGGCATGGCTTCTCATCTCTCTCTTAGTGCTCTTCTCTCTATAACTGGTATCCTCTCGGGATGGTTTTTAATGACCTCCAAAAGATGACAATGTGTAAAACATTCTGACAGTTGGAATTGTAGATCCTAGAAAAACAATACTTAACATTTATTACTAAAATCCTCTTATTATAGCCTGCTATGTGCCAAGTACTCTTTTAAGCATTTTAATGCACTATTTCATTTAACCATCATAGTAATCCCATGAGCTAGAAACTTTATTATTATCATTTTACATACCTCATACATACGAGGAAATACATCGACAAAAATGTTACATAGCTTACCCGAGCATCTCATCTGCATCCCTTTGGTAACATCTGACTTTGGCGACTTTGGAGACTTCCTGGAAGTTTTGATGAAAGCTCACGTGCTGTCAGGGTTGTCAGACCCAGTGGTGTGTGGATTGTGTTTGCATCACTTCCAACTCTGCCTTCAGTGATGCCACATTGGTAGCTTGAAATTGGCTACAGTGGGAGTATTTATTTACACCATGCAAACTGGGAAATGCAACAAATCGGGATTTGTTTTTTTTCTGGAGAGCCTGTGGTTAAACATTTACCATCATGCCACTGGTTAGACCTAAGATTATCTCATGTATCTTCCTAAGGCTGTGATTTATCTTCAAAATACCAGCTAGAAATTTTTGAGCAATAATCCTTGATGTGATATGATTTCCAGTGGACTTAGTAAGACACAGCAGTCAACTGAGAATGTTTTTGTTGAGATGCATATACAATTATTAGAGTTTGCCTTTGGAATATTAGTAAAACAGATGACTTAGGAAGAAAGGTGGAGAAGCATTTAGTTGCTTTTAAACTTTATATAAAAAACCTACTGACTTTTGAGATGTTTTTTAATGGAAAATTCTCTAGAAAAAAATGTTTCAGTGAGTATTCCAGCGAGGCTTTTTTTTTTTTTTTTAAATTTGGGCTGGACTTCAAAAAAAGGTCAACACATAATAAAGCAGGATAAAACAAATTATTAATTGGTTTAAAACACACACACACATGGGAACCTGGGTGGCTCAGTAGGTTAAGCAACTGCCTTCGGCTCAGGTCATGATCCTGGAGTCCCAGGATCGAGTCCCACATCGGGCCCTCTGCTCATCAGGGAGCTGGCTTCTCCCTCTGCCCCTCGCCCCTTTCATGCTTTCTCTCTCTCAAATAAATAAAATCTTTAAAAAAAAAAAAAAAACACGCACACACACACACACACACACACTTCTTTTCCTGCTAAGCTTTAGTGACTGCAGGGTTTTCAGTTAAGAAAACAAATTTTTAAGAAATCTCTCTTGATGGATGATTTAAGTGAGAAAAATAAAAACAAAGTTTCTGACAGAATTTGAATTCTGACCTTCCTTGAAGGGTTATAGCAAAATTTCCTAATGAATACAACTCTTTGTTGGTTTTCAGCAAGACATTTTCAAATATAAATGCCAATATTTTATGAGTCCTGCTTTTGAAAGTGCCCCTAGAGGCTATTGTTTTCCAAAGCTGCACAGTTGTAAGTCAGAAACATGTGGCCTTAAGGGAAAACAAAAACAAAAACGAAACAAAACAAAAAACCTGTCCAACTGTCCTTATTTAGATTGGGAAATTGCCAGGCAAAGTAGCATCCTCAACCTCATGTGTTGCTATGCATGAAGGGAGGCAGCTGACTGGGAGGTATACTTTCAGAGATGGATATTATGTTTACTAATACTACCTAATGACACAATTTATATTTTCATTTTGTTAATGTGAACCAATCCAAGTCTTGGGATTACCATAGTTAGAGCACAGATTTGATTCAGAAAGAATGTGTTGTTCAAAGCCTGGATCCTCCGCTCAATACTTCCTTTCTTTAAGCAAATTACTTAACTTCTCTATTTCCTAGCTTTATTTTCTGTAAACTAAGAATAATGACAATGCCTGCCTCATAAGGCTGATCTGAGGATTAAATGACAGAGTAAAAGTTGAATAATAACCACTATTTTTATCTTACTAATAAAAATGCAGATACCTCGGGGCGCCTGGGTGGCTCAGTGGGTTAAAGCCGCTGCCTTCGGCTCAGGTCATGATCCCAGGATCCTGGGATCGAGCCCCGCATCGGGATCTCTGCTCAGCAGGGAGCCTGCTTCCCTTCCTCTCTCTCTCTGCCTGCCTCTCTGCCTACTTGTGATCTCTGTCTGTCAAATAAATAAATAAAATCTTTAAAAAAAAAATGCAGATACCTCTAGGATGCATAACATATTAAAATATATAATTTATACCCCCAAGTTAATCAAATAATTTCCTGAAAGTAGTTTTTGATCCTGAAAAAATAAATGAAGGCAGGTGGGCTATAGTTATCCGGAAATGAAAGCAAAGTCCAAACTGATGGAAAGGAATCTTAATAGGATACACGTCTGGATAAAAACATTCTCAGTTGACTTCTGTGTTTTAATAAGTCTAAAGGTCCTTCATTTTATGATAGATTAATTTCAGCAAGAATGTGTTATGTCAATCAGGACTTTCAGAAGTTATTCTTGTGGAAATTGAGTGAAGTTTGGAACACCTTAGAGTCTAAGCCCCTTGAAATCATCAAGTACAGGAATTTACATGAAACAAATCATTACTGAGCACCTGAAGTGCATACCAATGACACACACTGGTTAGCAGAATCAGTACAGTTTTGCCCACAGCTGGTGTTTAGAACTGGCTCTAGAGCTAGGAAGACAAACCTAGGCATGAAAACAAATGTTCTTGTTACAAACAAGAAGCCGGGAGGTTCTGAGTTAGAAAAACCAAAGCACACTGGCAGATCACAGGAGGAAACACTGAAGAGCTCTACTCAGTCATTATAGCAGGAGTAACAGGGAATAAGAACTGTACAGAGTTAAGATTCCAAACTAGGTAGGATTGGACTGACAGGTATTCCTTAAGGTTAATGAGTTTTACTCTCTGGCAAAGCTCCCCATGCTCATTCTTAAATGAATGGCTTCTTTTCTTTTTTACAGATTTTTTAAAATATTTATTTATTTGACAGAGAGAGAGAGAGAGAGAGATAGGAAGCACAAGCAGGGGGGCTGATGCAGGACTTGGATCCCAGGACCCTGGGATCATGACCTGAGCTGAAGGCAGATGCTTAAGGAATGAGCCACCCAGGCACCCCTTAAATGGATGGCTTCTAACAAAAGGACTTAATTTTTTTTTTTAAGTGTCTGGAACATGCTAGATATATGAGCATTGGAGTTCAGAAATACAATGTCTGAGATGTGAATTTGGGGATTGTAACACAGGGGTCTCAGACTTTTTTATGCTATATTTTTATTTCAATAATTGGAATTCCTTTGCTGTTTCAACATGTTACCCAACCTAAAGTTTTTGAGAACGTGCAGTGAGTGTTTACTTATTTTATCCATCCTTCCTGGCTGACACTTTCTTCTCCAGCCAGCTCTCTGGCTTTAGACTGTTGAGTTATTCCTCTGTAGGTCACCTAGTTTCCTCAAATCCAGCAATCCAAGGTGGGTACTACTCCCAAGCATGAGCTCAGTGCCTTCGTCCAGTTCCCCAGACTCAGCTATAAGTGCTATAAGACCTTCTTGATGCATGCTCTCAGAACCCACAATGTAACCCCTTCCATAGAGGTCACCTCCCAGGCATTTATCTGCATCCTCTAAAGTCTAAGCCCATCTTCCAGAGGCCAGCTGATCATCACCTATGGGAGGGCCTTTCAAGATATTTTCCTACCCTGAGTTCAGGACCTCAAGCTGCAAGACCAAGAGAAAGGAAGGAGGCTATCAAAATTAATGTCAAGTTGTGCATTCATCTCAAGGATCAACAAAGTTCAAAGACTATGCAGTCTAAATTTATATTTAGACACTGAATTTGCAGCCGCGCTCTTCTCCCAATGAGGACAACTATGTACCTTACTGTTCAGAGATGGATCACCTCTTGCAGGCATGCTGTCTCAGTCTTCTATGTGCCAGAGTAGGGCCTTCACCTTACTTTTGTGTAGTTAATGGATCTATTCAAAATATTTTTCCTAGAACAAAAGAGCAGTCTTTTTCTGAAGGTAAAATAAAGCCTCAGTAGAAAAAAAAGCAAATTATTTTTTTGACTTTTCAAATGTGCATTTTTCTCTCTTCTAACCATTAAGCTTTCAAACTCTCTTGGAGTTCCATCTCAGTATGGATCACCAAGTAACCCTCTTAACCAAAGTCAGGGGCAAGATGAAATGTCGGATAGAGGTGTGGAGTGGAAGGGTAGACAAGGACAGATATGAGAAAGGCAAGCATTGAAAGTTGGGGATGGAGCTACCAGAGAGGAGACATAGGAAGATATAGAAGCAGGAGGCATATCTGAAGATAGGAAGCACCAAAAGCCAGTGGAGAGCTGGGTTACTGAAAATGGTAAATCAAATCCCACAGGGAGAACCATTGAGTGGAGTTTCAGTAGAAAAGCTGGCCAGATTATGGTAGTATGAAGAATTAATGTAGAACAGCTCAAGAAGAAATTAGATTATTTTTTTAAGAATTTGCTACTGTAGGAAAAAGCCAAAATAGAACAATCTATTAGTAGGGACATTTACCTGTTTGTTTCATACTTTTTATAGAATGGAAGGCTTCCATCAGCCTGGAGACAAAGAGCGGAAGAGATACGTGGGTTAAAGAAAAATAATATTTATAGAAAGATTAGGTGAAAAGTTATCCTTAGGAAGTTACCTAGGAAAAAAGAAAAATAGCCAAGCATAAATGGAATATATAGATAAAGAGGGAGAAAATAATGCACAGCTAAACCCTTCAAATAAGCAAAATATAAGTAGCACTGCAAAATCAGAAAGATTAGTTACTATTTATTTTTTTTAAAGATATTTATTTATTTATTTATTTATTTATTTATTTATTTGAAAGACAGAGAGCGAGAGCACATGCGCACAAGCAGGGGAGCAACAGAGGGAGAGGGAGAAGCAGGCTGTCTGCTGAGCAGGGAACCTGATATGGGGCTTGGTCCTAGGACCCTGGGATGACAACCCCGGCTGAAGGCAGACGCTTAGCTGACTGAGCCACTGAGGCCCCCAGTTACTATTTATTTTAAACTCAGTTGTTCAGCATGGTTAAGAGTACTGTGACAATTATGGTCAAACTATAGACCATGGGCTATAAAACAGTGGGTTTAATGCAACAATGGAGAGCAATCCCTTTGTGGTCAGTCACTAAGACCTGCACAAGATGATGGCACTGACTCATGTGTGCTCCAGCACAGGCAAGAAGGGAACAGGAAGAGAAGGACTAATGAACACTTTTCATGACTATTTTAATTATAAGTGACAGGAAGCCCAAACAAACCACCTTCAAGAAACTCTAACTGCCAAAACATGGATGGCTAGTGCTGACTATAAGCATAGGTGACTCTGGGCAAAAATGATGTCAAGGGACCGACCTCCGTGTTTCATTCGTTCTGTAATGGTCTCCTTTTGATCCTTTGAGTGGTAGCAAGAGGACGATGTATTTTCAAGATTTATAGCCTCACACCCTCAAATCCAATAGGAATGAGAAAGGGTTTCTTACCCAGAGGCTCCAACAAACATAACCTTTATGTTTCATTGATTCTAGTCAGGTAATATATGTATCCCTCAAACAATATGTCCAGGGGAGTTGGATATTTAAGTGGCATCTCATGAGGCAGGTAAGAGATCAATTTTATTTAAATCACATGCCAAAGAATTGGTAGTGGATGAGAGTACTTTGCTAAACAACAACAACTTTGTCCTCCCTGGAGTAAAAATGAACATGTTTATGTTAGTAACACATGCGGGGGACCTGGATCAGGATTTGTGTGGAATGTTGAAAACTCCTATCCAGGCTTTGCTCCTACTAATAATAAGCCTCCAGACAAGAGTCTTTGATTTCCTTTTTCCCTAGTCATTGGTTTTTTAACATGGAAGATGAAGTCTCCAGCCCATTTCTGTCCTGGAATTTTGTGGTTTTATCCATGGTTGCAAAGTCCCTTTGTTGTAAAGACCTACTCATGTTGTTGTAAAGGTTGTAAAGACCTACTCATGCCTAGCCTACTCTGGTCACCAGCAAGATGACAGGAGGGAGCTGCTTATCATTGGCTAATGAGGGATCATTTATAGATATGGGCTCTTGTATATTTTAGGTCGCTTTTATTTGGAGGAGTCCGGGAGGAAATCAATTTAAAGATTTTATTTATTTATTTGTCAGAGAGAGAGAGAGAGGGAGAGAGAGCAAGCACAGGCAGACAGAATGGCAGGCAGAGGCAGAGGGAGAAGCAGGCTCCCCGATGAGCAAGGAGCCCGATGTGGGACTCGATCCCAGGGCACTGGGATCATGACCCGAGCCGAAGGCAGCTGCTTAACCAACTGAGCCACCCAGGCGTCCCAGGAAATCAATTTAAAGGGGATGTGCTAAGACACTGCTGGAGTTCAGTGAATCACTAAAAAGCAAATTCTGATTTTTTATGAACTCCATTTTTATGGTGTGAGTTGTAGGGAGGGGTGGTTGTTTGGAGTGCTGTGTTTGTAGGCTGTTCTCACCCTGTGCATGGAGTGTGAAAACCAGGCTTAGAAAAAGTGGCAGTACATTTCGGTTGATTTTCATATTTTCCGTCCATCTGTGGTATGTTACTTTCTACAAACTTTCAAAAACAGCCTCACTAGTGAAAAGGGAAAAAAAAATCTGACCAGATCTTTGGAGAGATGACTAACAAGGAAAAGCTCCATGTATTATATAAGATCTTACTGTTTGTGAAATTTGGCGTTAGAAAAATATAAATGAATATTTACTAGATTTGAAAGAGATATAAATTTAGGAGCACCTGGGTGGCTCAGTTGGTTAAATGTCTGCCTTCAGCTCAGGTTATATTGTGAGGGTCCTGGGATCCAACCCCACATGGGCTCCCTGCTCAGTGAAGAGTCTGCTTCTCCCTCTCCCTCTGCCCCTCTACCCCCACTTGTGCTCGTACCCTCTCTCAAATAAGTAAATGATATCATTTTAAAAAGAAAAATATAAATTTAAGTATTATTCTTTCCTAACAATGATATTAATAACAACTAAGATTGTTTGACAACTAACTATAGCCAAGGCAAAATATTATGCATCTTCCATTTTTGATTGTACATAATTCTCAAAAAATCATATGAATTAGATGTTTATATTATTTCCACTATAAAGTTAAGAAACTTGAGGCATGAAGAAAGTAAATGGACTTGCTCAGGGTCATATGATTATTAAGTGTCAGAGACAAGTTCAAACTTAAATCCAACCCTAACTCTTCTTCCTTGCCAACAAAACCTTTTTTTTTTTTTTTCCAATTATTCACTTTCCTCTGCAAAGACAAGTGATTCAGGGAAGATCAGTCCCAGGCCCAGGGTCACAATAAGTGAAATCCTGATTGATTTAAACCACTAATTAGCCTCTGATTCCCTAACCAAAGAGTTTAGGTATGGATACATGATGCAATTCTGGCTAATGGAATATAAAACGAAGACTGCTTTCCTCTTTCCTCTTTCCTCTTTCCTCTCCATAAAATGGAAGTCCTGTGCATCTGGGTTTTGCTGTATCTGAGTGTGAGGCTTAAAACTGATACAACCATCTTGCCATAAGCACAAAGCTAAATGTAACACTAAAGGTGATAGTATAGAGATGGAAGAACCTAAGTCCTTGATGTTATCGACCTGCTGATTTTTAAAAAGCCCTTCATGGAGTCAACATACCTTTAGTTTTCTTCTTAAGGAAAACAGTAAATCTCCCTATTATTTTTGCTGCTGGAGGTTGGGGTTGATGTCATGTGCTGTTGAGAGCATCCTAACAGCCACATAGGTCTGCCTTGTTTCAAAGCTCAAATTCTTAATCTCTAATACATCCAAGGAGTGGTCTTACCCTAAGAAGAAGTCCTAACACAAAAGTTTGCTTTCTGAGTTAGCTACTTAGAATTCACATTCTGTTTTCCTGTAAAACAAGGTAATAGGTTGCTTCCGTTTCTGAGGTAGCCCACAAAACCTATTGATTCCATGAGACAGCCTAACAACAACAGGTGATCCTTGGGCAAGTACCAAGTACTAGGAAGTCAGATACTTAAGATTTTTCTCATTAAAGACAATATTTCCTCATTCTTTACCATATTTTATCAGCAAGCCTACCTCCAAAGTGTAGATTGCCTCATCTACTGTCCCTCACTTTTCTCTCACCTCCATCTCCGTCAAGTCTGCTCTGAGTCACCATCATCTTTGAGGTTGTCTTTCCTGACACACACCCACCAGCTCTGCCCTGGGATCTTGCTGTCCTCCCATTCCACGCAGAAGCAGGGGCCCAAGGTAGGGTGGGGCATCCGGCTGTCTTCTATTCCAGGATCCTGGGAGTTTATCTGGGGCATGTTGTCACTCCCCTCAGGGTTTTCCTTAGTTTGGAGAAGTCAGGCAGGATTCAGTGATCCTTCTCAAGATCACTTCTGTCTTCCTTCCCGACTCCTCTTGTTTAACCAAGGGCATCTGTGCACAGTCCTGGGAATGGAAACTCTGCTCTGACTTATGCATTCTTCCGTTGTCCTTACCTGGGCCTTTCTGCCTTCCATGGGAACTGGAATTGGAAAAGTTAAGTCCAGGAACAGGAGTTTTCTCCCTTTAAGTAATTGTGTTTCACATAGAACTTGAGTCAGTGAATGAAATCTTGGCTGACTATATGGACAAAGTGCCACAGGGTAACAGCAAATATTTTAAAAAAACATTTTAGGATATCATCTTTTCACACATGGAGCAGGGCCTGATTGAAAATGTTAACATATATAACATGCATCAAAACAAACAAAACATGACTTTGTTGAACAACCATTAAGACTAGAGATTCTCTGCCTATGTTTTTATACATCACTTGTTCAACAAATATTTATGAAGGACAATCTATATATACAATGATAATTATTTTTCTATTCTGTTTGGGTATTGTTTGCTCCTTCTTGTCATTCTGGTTGTATTTTTGGCCTCCTTGGTTTAGAAAGAAATATATTCTTTGTCTTCTCTTACACTCCTGTCTTCAGATTCACTGCAGTTCTTCTAAGTACCATGTTCCACCCCCCAACTCAGCTGAGAAACCAACTTTTCTATTTTGCAATTAAGTAACATACAGATATTCTCATTCGTAACATCAATATAAGATATTCATTAATGAAGATACCTTTATGGAGATTCTCCTGCTGGTACTTTTGTCGATAGTTCCCCAACACTCTTCATCTCAGAGAGTGAAATAATGGGCCTATGGAAATAAGCAGTGCTGCTAACGCCATGTAACAGAATACAGCTGAATCTCATTTTCTTGGCAGAGATATTTGGGTAATAGGCAAGCTGTGAATGGATGAGAGCATTTCTCAAACTTTAGCACTCCTGAGAGTTACCTGGAGGGCTTGTTCAGAGTGACGGGCTCCACTGCCCCAAGTTTCTCCTTTAATTGGTTGGAGCAGAGTCTTGAAGTTCCCAAGTGTTGCTGATCCTGCTGGTCCACGAACCACACTTTGAGAACCCCTGCGCTGGAAGATGTCAAAATGAGGCTACAAAAAAGAGACACAAATGTTAGAAGTGTAATGATTAGAATTCTAACCATTCTAAATATTATCCCATGTGGCATATGAGATGGTCTTGTGCCAAAATGCCTCCTTCAACCAGGAAATTCCATCATCAGACAGGAGTAGTAAGAGGTGCTGAAACCGAGATGAGCTGTGTCTCAGAGCAGCAGGTCTTGGGCACAGGGGAGACAGGCCCATCCTTTGATTTGCGGTGTGATCACTTCTCCCAGATCTGTGAAACTAAAGGCCCTTAGGCTTCATCTGTAGCCTGCCAGTCACCCTTTCCTCCACCCTAGCACTCTTAGCAATCTTTGGAATGATGCACAATTAGATGAAGAACAGAATGCCCTTCTCTTATGTCTCACTTCTCTGATTGGAAAAGATAACATATCTACTCCCTGGAAAACAGGGCAGGGAGACCAATACTAGGTAGATACTGTTGTGTTGTGATAAAATGTACATAACATAAAAGCTACCATTTTAACGTTTTAAAGGTACAATTCAGCGGAATTAAGTACGTTTGCAATGTTGTGCTACCATTTCCATTCTCTACTTCCAGAACTTTTTCATCATCCCAAAATAAACCCTATACCCATCAAACAATAACTGCCATTCTCCTCCTCCTCTCAGCCCCTGGAAAACTCTGTTTTATTTTTTGTCTCTACGAATTTGCCTATTTTACTAGGTAAATTTTTGAAGTAAGTAAAATGTTATTTTTGGAGATTCCTCCCACTATTTCTTTATGATCCATAGAATCTTTACATTGTTCTTGGCTCTCCAAAGTCACTTTAACCAACTTCTTCCCATAAAATGTCTCAAACACTTCCATCCCCATGGAAGGACACTCTCTTTTTCCTTCATGTCAGACATAGAAATCTGCTGAGACTAACTCATGCAGATGTGTAAGTAACTGGGGTTCTTTGAGGACTTTCTTTGTACAGACATTTTTCTAACTGCTTTCTGTGCATTTAGCCATTCTATCCTCACAACTCCACCCCTAAGGATATATTATTATCATTTCTCTTTTACTGACAAAGAAACCGAGACTCGGGTAGGATAAAGCACATTTCCCAAGACCACAAAGCAAACAGGCGATGAAGCCAGGAGTTTGACTCCAGAGGCAGTTTTCCTAACCACAGAAGATGCTTATTAATCAAAAAATTTAGTAATTAATGGAATATGAAGCTTTGTGACTAATGGCATGTTTTCAAAGATATTTTTGAGTGAAGAGCACTTTCTGGTGGGAAGCCAAGAGTCATCAGGCAGACCTAGAGTAGTTTTTTGCTTCACCCATTACCTCCATTTCCACCTCCCAACTGACTCCAAAAGGACAAGCTGAATCCCACCTGTCCAAGGAACTTGACTCCTTCTCAGACTCCTCCTGCAACATTCTCCTAGCCCCTTCTGCCTGTCCTAGAGGACGGAACCTCCTCTGCCTAGGCCTCTGCTTCTGGGTGGGTACAGAGGAGGCATAGAGCCCTTCTTAGGCCTTAACTTGAAAAAAAAAAAAAAATGGCATCAAACTTTAACATTTTACTTAGCTAGTCTTGTTTTAGCCAAGATTTGCCTCTTGAAACTTAAGCTAAGGTCAGCATAACTACCTTGTCTCCCCATACTTGTCCCCAGCAAATGTGCAGTCTTAATAGTCACTCGAATGTAATGGTCATCTTTTCACAGTTCACAAAAAAAGGAAAAAAGGACTAATAAAAACAAATGAACAAAGTTATCACATAGAGAGAAGAAGGAAAGAAAACTGCCAAAACAACAATAGTAACAACAAAAATTATTGAAATAAATTTATAAGCCTGCCATCTTAAATCCTTTTTGGAACAAGATAAGGAATAAATACAAAGGAACAAATGAATGAATGAATGAATGAATGTGCTTGGGTGGTAGCCTGGAAGAATTAATTCAAGTGTATTTCACACTCAGGAAGCAGGTTACTGACAAGTCACAATAGCATTTTGAATGTATCACCTTTTCTCATTCTGACATTTATTTAATTTATTGTAATTCAAAGTACCCTGAAATTCTACTAACATACGGATATATTTCTCTATCAGAGAATGATTCAACATACCAGTCCTGAAAAATAAATTTGAGCTTCCTCCAACCAAATATTCCCTGGTGGGCCAAATTCCCTTAAGAATTTTTTTTTTTAAGATCAATTATTTTTAACCCTAAATTTCATGGTAGAAATAGGAAAGAAAATAATGATTACTCATATTAGTATCTCCTGAATATGAAAGTAGTCTGGGTTCCTAGTAAGAAAACATGCATTTGAGGTAAAGGATAGGTGAGCAGCTAAAAACTCAAACTCCGAGATCAGACTTGAGTTCAAACATGGCGTGGTCCCTCCTGGTTGTATGACTTGGAGCAAATCCCTAAAGTGTCTGTATCAGTAGAATAAGGGTACAGATAATAGTTGGATTTTCCTCATGGTGGTATTGTGAGGATTAAAAGAGATAAAGCTCTGGCCTGATTCATAGTGGTAAAGAAGTTAGCAGCATTCACATCTCTGTCTATCCTAAGATAACTGAGGTCTGAGTGAAGCTTTAGTATTGCTCTTAGGGTTTTGGTGTGGTTTGATTTGGTTTGATTTTAGTTGTTTTTGTTTGTTTCTTTGTTTGTTTTGTTTGTTTTTTGGTGGAGGACCGCAGTCGGCTCAGATCACAGATATGTGCTCATCAAAGAAATAACACAAATAGATTTGCCTATGTGGGAACCACTTGCCCCCAAAAATATCCACACTGCAAAATGAGCAACTTCTCTTAATTCCCCCAGCCATCCCTGGAGGGCTCACTTGAAAGATATTTACTATGCCTGAGTTCACTACCATCCCTAGCCCAGGCCCAGTATAACTGCTTCCCTGGACACTGCCCCTCATTTTAGAGTACTCAACGATGGCTCATTTTTGTTGTGACCCTCCCCATGGGGTGATAAGTCTTCAAGCCAAGAACAACTTGAAACCCACGCCCTACTCCCTCTATGGACTATGGAATTCCCCACCCTCCCCTTTGTGCTCCTCTCCCATATCCTGGACACTGAGATCTCAGAATTCTCTGCCTAAAGGTCCCCTAGTCTATCTCCTAAATCTTAACAGGTT
The DNA here is from genome assembly GCF_002288905.1 of Enhydra lutris kenyoni. Classification (NCBI taxonomy): domain Eukaryota; kingdom Metazoa; phylum Chordata; class Mammalia; order Carnivora; family Mustelidae; genus Enhydra; species Enhydra lutris. Next base: position 77,878,939 of record NW_019154085.1, on the reverse strand, counting down.
TCTTCCCCAAGTCTTTCTTCCTGTGGGGGCCAGAACACTACTGATATGTGTACCCCGTCACCTCTAAAAAATGACCAAGAAGCAGCCGCTTTCAAAGCTGGGCAGGTTGATGAGAGTGATGAGGGAGGCTGCAGGGGTCTACTACTTAGAGAGTAAGGCCTGGGCAGGAGGTTAGGTGGGTGCAGAGGGACAGCCACAGCCAGCTGGCCCAGCCTTGTCATGCAAGGAGCTGAGAACTCTCAAGTCAAACTCAATTTGCCAGGCTTTTATGAAACTTATTAAAAGGTAAGAGGGCAGAACACATTTAATAATTCATTCATTTGATACATAACTTTAAAATATTTAATTATATGGTATTTGGGAGAAATGTGCCCCTTCCTGGGCCCAGCAAATATTAGGGGCAGAGTGAATGATTTAGTGGCTTATTGAAATGTATCCTTTATAGGAAGAGTAAAGCAGGAAAAAGAAAATTTCAAACCTAAGAAGCCAGTTTCTAATTGCAACCAGCACTTGAATCTTAACACTCAGTAGGTGTAAATGTGGGCACCAGTTGCCTAGAAATAACTGTGGTGGGTACACTGGTATAACCATTTTCTAAGAGTCTACTGTGGACAGAAATATTTTCACTGTTATAATTGTAAAAGTCAAAATCTCATGACCTTTCCTTCTGTGGCCGCCTCCTTCTTTATTCCCTTCCCCTAAAAATTTTCTAGTTCAAAATATAAGCCCTTTGGGAGTTGTGTCATCTCATTTCAAGAGAAAATTTGGGGTATAAATAGCTTCCAAGAATCAGTTGAGCACTGAATGGATGGATGGTCAGTTTTCACAGCTCCCTGGCCCCCCATCTACCCTTAGCTCATGTTTAGAGACACTTAACTTTCTGCTTTATTGACCCTCTTAGGACTAGGAAGAAAGAAAGAAAGAAAGAAAGAAAGAGAGAGAGAAAACGTTATATCAGAGGAAGGATTTCTCAGAGGTCAACAGTGATAACATTTTACACATATACTCCTTATCATTTACTTTCTATGCAGTGCATTTTAAGAATTCCTAAGGAAGATGCACCGGTGACTATGTTTCATGTTCTAAGATTCTTAAAAACAAAGTTTTTATTTTTTAAGAGCACTCATGATATAAGCAATTATGCTTACTCTGCCATCTAACATTAGTGTGAAGAGTAATTGAGCTCTTGGATATTTTGAAAGTAAAATTAATTACAGTATTTGAGATCCTATTTTATCAAACCTACTTGCACAAATTTATTTCAAAAATGAAATGAGGGGACAACATAGTCTTACATGTTTTCCCTGTGACATAATTTTCTGTAAATATTCAGATATTTTCACATGTCTCAAATAGATGTATAGGAAAACTGTTTATAATTCTCTAGCAAAAGTCAGGATTATTATTCCATATTATACTATAGTTCTGCTTCTGCCCTATGTAGCACGATCCAATGAAACCCGAAGAGTCCTTATAGTACTCAGAGGCAGGAAGACAGAGAGTATAAGGCAGGTACCAGAGAAAGGGAGAATAAAAGGGAGAAGAGAGAGACATAGAGGAGTGTGGAGAAATACGTGCCATTAGGTGTGTTGGTTTTTTTTAAATTTGTTTATATTTAGGTTTTTACTCACATGTCTTTCAAGTTTCTTTTCTCCAAACTGGAAAATAATTATCTTAGTAAATCTGCTACAACTATTTATAGCTTCCTTAGGAATGTCTTACTAACTCTACTAGAGAAATGAGTCTAAAAGAGTTAGTATTTAACAGAAATACTGACTTCCTGGGCTAAAGGCATGCAAACGGTGTGTACAATTTTTAAAATTTCTTTTTACTGTGCCTATAATTCAAAATGCCATAAAAAATGTTTAATGTCTTTTCCACACCAAGTGTTCATGTTGCCCTGTAATTTACTTCAAAGAATTGTAAAGGGGTTATTCAAAGGCAAATTATCCTAAAGGCAATGAAGGGGATGATGGACAATAGTGAATTCACTCCCAGGATGCTGCTGCTGATTATCAGTCAAATAATATAGGACTCCAAAGTCTCTTCTACCATCCCCATCCTAACTCTACTCCTCAAAAGTAATCACTTGCAAGTTTAGTGTAAATACCTCTAGATGTTTCCTAGACATTCAGTAGAAACATGTTCATCTCCTGCTCTGTGCCATGCAATGTTGTGGGTGCCGGTGATACAACAATACTCAAAAAGAGACCAACTCTCCGCTCCCAAAGTCTTTACGGTTTAGTGGATGAAACATAGAATGAATAAACAAACCAGTAAACATACAACATGGTATCAAGTAATGGTAAGTGCTAATAAGTCGATAGTAGGACAAAAAGACAGAATAGAGGTGTTCGCTAGTTTAGTTGGTGTGAGGGATCAGGGAAGCCTTCTTTCCCTGAATACAGTGAGAAAATAATCCCCCCCACCCCCAATAGGGTAAGAGAGTCTAAGCAAAGCCAACACAGCAAGTGCAGAGACCCTGGAGCAGAAGCAAGCCTGGGAGAGTTGAGCACAGCAAGGAGGTCAGTACTGCTGGAACAAAATATGTAAGGGGAAACCAGTTAAGAGATGAAGGTAGAGACAGGGCTTGTGATGAGCTACATAGGACTTAATGAATTAGGCATTGATAAGGTCTGACTCATACTTTAAAAGAGGCAATTTGGCTGCAGAAGGAAGAGACTGAAGGGGTTCAGGACAAGAACTGGGAGACCGGAAGGAGGCTACTGCAGTAGGCCAGGAGAGAGATGATGGTGGCTTGGCCTCTCTCTCATTCATTGGTGGTAGGAATGCAAAATGGTACAGCCACCTTGGGAGATAGTTTGGAAATTTCTTTAAAAAACAAAACATACTCTTACTATGCAATCCAACCATTGTGGTCCTTGGCATTTACACAAATGAAAGTCTGGAAAAGTCTGCATACAACTATTTGTAACAGCTTTTTTGTAATTGTCAGAACTTGGAAGCAAGTAAGATGACCATGGCTGAGTATATAAGCAAACTGGATATCCACACAATAAATTATGATTCAGCAATTAAAAAAAGAGCTATTAATACATGAAAAGACAGTTTGGTATTATATCTGTAATAGCTAAAAAGGCATTTTAGTGCCCTGCAAATGATTTTTATATTTCACAACCAGAAGGATAAGTGATGTGCTCTATTAAGTGAATTATTAATATAATGCAGAGTTGTGCCTTTGTCATCTATCAGATTTATAATCCAAGCTGATAGTTACCACATAGTGTTCATGAATGATAAAAATATTCTTCCTCATTATATATATTACATATATAGCATATATCTCTATATATCTATATTTATATATCTATATATATATATATCTATTTCTATATATCTATATCTATATATCCTTAGCCTTTATATTATTAGAAAGAGAGGATGAGAGAGGGAGAGAGAGAGAGAGATTGAAATTAATTTCAAGGAATTCATTCATGTGATTATGGGGGCTAGGAAGATGGAAATCTTCAGAACAGGCTGCCCCTGGCTGGAAATTCTGGCAGGAGTAAATATTAACAATCTTTAGTCTGAAAGCAGTCTGAAGGCAGAATTCCTTCCTCTTAAGGGAATCTCTGTTTTATCTCTTAAGGCCTTTAATTAATTGGATGAGGCCCACTCACCTTATGGAAGGTAATGTGCTTTACTCAAAGTCTACTGATTTACATGACAATCGCATCTAAAAAACACCTTGACAGCAACACTTGGACTGATGTTTAACAAAATAACTGGCACCATACCCTAGCCATGATTACAATATAAAATTAACCATTGAAGAGGTATTGGTTGCTTTTTCAAAATTTGCTTTTAGTTATAGAATAGCTTATCTCGTGCTTTACTCTTTACATACTCCTCCTATACTCTTATCACCACAAATGAATTCACATTACTCTTTCTCCAAGATTATATCTTCATTCCTTCTTAATGAATGACATCATGCATCACGATTAAGAACTACCATATTATCAGACTCCTAAGTCTCATATCTGTATTTGACAGATCATTTCCATATGCTGATTTTGTTGATGATATGTCTTAGATGACTTATGAGTTTAGAACATACAGCCTTAAAGATATCAACATTAATTGACCACCAACACAATGTGTGTCTGTCATTCTACTTGAAGTAGCTGATAAAACAAGGCAGCAGGAGAATTCTTGGAGCTCCATGACATCCCAGGATTATAGCACAATGGTTCCCATTCCACCTGTCCTGTTCTGCGTTTTTATTTGATCACTAGATAAGAAGTAATAGAAAGGGCATAAGCCCTGAATTTTCAGACCATGTAGTGTAGTGTCTTGATGCAATGGGCTAAATGATCCAATTTAATATGGACAAAATGCTAAAAAAATTATTTTGCTTTGCGTTCCAATGTCAGTGTATTAAGCGTAAATCAAAACCACCCAAACGTAAGTTCCAAAAGAAAGTTAAAAAAGATACAAAGTATTAATCAGTATTAACTTCCAATTATGCAAGGCTCTTGTATCTTCATATGTATACCTGTAGTTTTGTAACTCCAGCACTGAAGTTGATATATTGTGTCATAAGGCATTTCAAAACCGCATTTGTAAATATTGGCAATTGTCTGTGCTCTAAATGTTTCTAGAAAAGAGCAGCACATAGAGGTCATCATATAACCTTTTGAGACTGTTCTTGGTAGTATTGGGTGCTGTGGATGGGCTTTCTACCTTTTTTGCCCTTTTATTGGTCCCTGCCCACTCAAGATGGTGTGACTTGTTTTGGAGGCTTTAGCACGCAGTATCATTCTGTCTTCCTTCCATCAGCTTATGATCCTGGGGATTCACCCTGTACAAAGAGATTTACTTGGGGCGAATGGAACCCCAAAGCCAAAACCAAAGTGCGCTAAAATTAGCTCTGAGTTATTAAACTGGTGCACAGATAGGGAATTAACAAAGTCAGGTGACAGACAGAGGTGGCCTGTGTTCTTCCTGGAGGCAAAGCTCAATTGCTCTGTGGAATGTTTTTATCGTTTGTGGGGAGGCTTTCACATGGTCTTCCCAGTTCAGACCTTTAGGAAGTTCTGGATCACTGGAGCTGACCAGCCTCAACGATAGGTACTACACCCACCGGTCCGGGCAGTGTGGTCTATCTGGAGCTTCTAGAAGATAGGATGGTGCAGTCGTTTCACTTCCTGTTCACTTCCCCACTGATGTATTTGATTTCCTTGGCCAGCTGATGTCCACCCTCAAGATAGCATCTGCCCTTAACTTGGAGTGTTTCTCTTCCACTTCCACTGGCCCTGTCATCTAACATGAGTTTTCAAAACAATCTGTTTATCTTTTTTTCTTCACTTTTTAATCTGTGATGTTGATCTCATAATGAATGTTAGAGTACTTGATGTCCTATTTTCCTACAATTTAGAAATAGCATTCAAATGAAATAATACGTGTGAATCACCTGTAGACTCCAAGGCCTTATGCAAGCAGCCTGTGCTAGCTGCATTGTATATATGCATGACTAGCAAATATAAGACGACTTTGATAACTTCTACTCCTTGTTTTCTTTCCAGTCCAGTTGCCTCCTTTAATAACAGACATCTGTTTATGAACTTTCTTCTCTATTTTAGTTCTCTTCATGACTAGAATAGTATATGAATTTGTATCTCCAGACAAGTATGACAGTATCTCATTTGGAAAGCTGCAAATGCTCAACTCCATTAGTGCTGGCCTTCAGAAGATGATCAATTTGAGAAATTCAGAGTTTTTCAAATGTTAATCCAATTATTTTTTTTTTTTAAGTAGCTCATACTAAGGGATGACCAGAGAGTGATTTGCTATATTTTCAATCCCATTGCAATGTTTGTTTATTATCAGGTTTTTCTTCACTTTTTCCTAAAGTTTAATTGGTATAAATTTTTGTAGAAGACTGCTGGATACTGAAGATGAACTCAGTGACATTCAGACAGACTCGGTCCCATCGGAAGTACGGGACTGGCTGGCGTCCACCTTCACACGGAAAATGGGGATGATGAAAAAGAAATCTGAGGAAAAGCCAAAATTTCGAAGCATTGTGCATGCTGTTCAAGCTGGAATTTTTGTAGAGAGGTAAGTGAAATTGTTAGTATTTCAAGATAATAAAATTTGGAAGGTAGGAGATATACTTACCATCTCAAAGTTATATAAGCCAAACATTTTACTTATTGAGGAACACTGCAATTGTAAGTATACCCAGAATGAGGAAATTTAGAACATCGTTATAAATTTGCCTTAACAAAAATGTTTTGTCCTGGGTTTATTACTTTCATTTCTTTTAAATTGACATAAAGACTGGGATGCCTGGGTGGTTCAATCAGTTAAGTGTCTGCTTTCAGCTCAGGTCATGATCCTGGGGTCCTGGGATTGAGCCCCATGTCGGGCTCCCTTTTCAGTAGGCAGTTTGCTTGTCCCTGTCCCTCTGCTCTTCCCCCAGCTTGTGTGCTCTCTCTCTCTTGCAAATAAATAAATTAAATATTTTTTAGAAAGAAAAGACTAAAAGCAGACTTTTGAATGCCTAGTGTACCTCAAATGTAGCTTTGTGAGTAATTTATTAAATTATACCACATTCATACCTTATTTGTATATGTTTGTATAAATTATACCACACTTATTATTTATTAAATTATACCACATTCATACATCACATTCATATATTACACAACTAATTTTACTGGAATAAAATGTAACTTTTCATAAAACAAATTCTATACTACATACTAAAATCAAATAAGACTTTCTCTGCAATAAGTCAAAAAGACCATCCTCTTTGCATCATGGGAGAAAAGCTCCTTATGTAGCTTTTGTAGAGTTCTTTGACATTTCTGTCACTAAAGCAAGGAATACTTGATGGCCCCTAGAAGCATCAAATCAAATCACCGTAGTTTCTCATGTGAAATACATGCTAATGTGGCCTAATTTTATATTTGTCTAGCCCTTAAGAATACAGTCTATTTTTCTGTCTGGGAAACAAGATGTTCCAGAATTAAAGCTAAAGAAATTACTTGAAATAAACATGTTACATCTGACAATTCTGAAAACTAGTTATTAGAAATCCCTTAGATTAAAAAAACAATTACTTTTTATTAAGTTATATATAAAAAGATGAAACATTTTTAAACTAATAAAATTGAAGAGAGAATTTTTTTGTCAATATACTTAAATGAGAGAGACCACATCATTTTTCATCTTCTGACATCTCTCGTTATTATTTCTAATGAACATTATACACTTTAATTTTCCTGTTAAAAGAAAAACAGGAAACACATTTGGGTTCCCAAAATGTAAATGAGAATGTATAACAAGAAGTATTTGATGCCATTTAAAAATATAACTACAACACATAAAGCTTGAAGTTCTTGCTTTGTGCCTCTACTATCCATAATAACCACCACTCGGTGATTATTTAAATTATTTTGAGTATTTTATTAGCCCTATTTAATTGGCTTTGATAAAAGAATCCTCATAAGAAGCAATTTTATTAGTGTGGTAAAGTGATAACCACACCCCCTTATAAAGTATATAAAATGGTCCCAACTCTGCCCGGTGGGACCAGAAATCTGCAACAGGGAAGCAGGGCTGGAGAGAAAGATTATCTATAATGATATTACCATTTTTTTTTAAACAACTTAGGAAAGTATATGACATTTATTGATTTTCATTAACACCAAATCAAAAATATCTCAATAATAGTTCAGAAAGTCAGTGAATCACAGATAAAAGAGAATATGTGTGATTTGCTGAAAGAATGTATATTTTGTCTTTTTCAAGAAAATTTTGTAGAACTTGGCAAACTAAAAAGAAAGCAAACTGTGGGAGTAAATTTCTATTTCCATCCAGTAAAAGATTAAGATTTCCGTAAAAATTTATTGGTATGCTAAATGTTCATTTTTTCCATATGCTACATAAAATATTTTACTTAATGACCTATAGAAATATCAAATATACTTAACTGGCAAACAGTCTTGAAGAAATCAGCATGTTACAAACATATGGAAATGAAATCCCCATTAGTTGAGGCATAAAATAGGATCCTATGTTTATCTTGAATTTTCAAAGATAATTGTCTTCCATTTTGAAAATTAGAAAGCCTTCCTGAGTATTCTCTCAAGTATCCCCTCCCAAGACTCCATGCCTCCACAAGTCCTCGCACTTCCATTACCCAGGTGCACTTTCCCATCTGCTCACTTCCCCGTCTCCCCTCCTGAAACCCAGGCCCCAGCACTGTCATCTGCCATCAGAAACAGGACAGTAGCTTTCCAGTTGGGTCCTCACTTCCTCAACTGCCCTCTCCAAACAAGTCATTCTACAGGGACTTTTTAAAATATAAATTAGTCCTTGTCGCTCCTAAGCTTAAAATCTCTTGATGGTTTTCCATTTCTCTTGGTATTAAGGGTGATTTCTATATCATGGTTTTGCAGGGTTCAGCACTTTTTTACTTTCTTGTCTCATCAAGTGCTACCTTCATTTTTTTTTTTAAAGATTTTATTTATTTATTTGCTAGAAAGAGAGAGAGAGAGAGCATGAGCACAGGCAGACAGAGTTGTAGGCAGAGGCAGAGGGAGAAGCAGGCTCCCCGCTGAGCAAGGAGCCCGATGTGGGACTCGATCCCAGGACGCTGGGATCATGACCTGAGCCGAAGGCAGCCGCTTAACCAACTGAGCCACCCAGGCGTCCCGCTACCTTCATTTTTGACTGAATTTCTATATTGCTCTGATTTCAACGCACATCCCTAACCCTTTCTTCCCTTGGAACCATAATCCTGTTATTCCCTCTACCAAAAATGATCTTCCCTGCCCCTGCTCCTGGCTGGCCCTTCCTGTCTCTCCAGACGCCTTCCCTGATCGCTATGCACACCGTTCAACACTTTGCCTGCCCTGACCAGTGGTTTACCTCACAGCACTGAGTGCTGCTTGTAATTATGGGTTTTTTATTTATTGCCCCTCTTCACTGCTCAGTAAGCCCACAAAAGCAGTACCTTTTTCTTGTTCTCTCTGGGCTCTTACCTAACACGACATCTGACATAAGATAGTTTTTAGTTTTCGTGGAGTTTTTTTGAGTTCTTGAATTACACATCGCAACTGTAGTAAAAGCTTCCAAAAATAATCTACCGTATTTCCAGCTGGACTTTCAACACCTGCAGGAGTCCAGGAAATTCATTGTTCTTTTTCAGCAACTTGTAATATGTCAGCTATTTACTCAAGGGTGAGGCAGCCGTATTACGGTCTGCCACAAACAGATTCTGATTCCAGTCCTCCTTATTTTTTTGTCCTAATACTTTATTTCCAATTATAGGATTAGAAAAGATAATGGGGAAGTTCCTCCATTTCCTCAGAAAGATAATCTTCAAGGTCTTGCTTTATATTCCATGTAATGAGAATGCACCCTGACATTCACTCCTTAAGCCTATTCCAGTTCTAAGAGATCAGCACCAGAGTTCTGACAGAGCCCTGGGAGCCCCGAAGAACCTAAGAATTGTAGGCAACAGCATGGGCTGCAGAGTAGTGAGAACAGTAACATCAATGATCTAAAATTTTGGCACATAAATGGATGCAAAACAAAAATATTCTTCTCTCATCGGTATGGGCGTGCCAGAAAGTTTGTTGCACATACAAAGGACAGTCTCTTTTAATAAGATGAAGCAAAGAAAAAGATGTCAGTCATATTGACTTAGTAGGGTGTTTGTGTGTAGACAAATTTGTATTAACCCATGTCACATTGTAGATTCTCAATAAGTGATGATCATAGTAATAATTATTACCACAAAGAGAGCCTGTAACTAATGATAAAAGGTGAACATGTCAAAAGTAATCTTTTCCCTTACATTTTAAAAAAATAGTTGAAATCTTTGAGTAAATGAGTCTTACATACACACTTGTTTTTCTTTTTCAGGATGTACAGAAAGTCTTATCACATGGTTGGTTTGGTATATCCAGAAGCTGTCATAGTAACATTAAAGGTAAAATAATTTCAATTATTTTAAATTTTCAAATAGTCATTTTTTCAAATTTTCTTACAATGACTGGGAGAAAATGAGAATAGGTCTTTGCTACATCTTATGAATTGATACATGAAAAATACCGTAGCCATTCACATGTCATATGTTCCAAATCATGGCTCATCATAGACTTAAATGAGGATTGATTTACATTAAGTCAGTGCATGTGTGTGCACACATATATGTGATTTTTTTTCCTTCTTCATGCTTTTTTTAGATGGATCTTGAATTCAATTTTGAGATGGCACCAGGACTTATCAGAATATATGTATTTTTTTATGTATATATTGTGGGAAATTTTCATGCATTCAAAAAAGGTGTTCCAGGACAGAACTTACATGAAAGAAATTTGTTTAGAATTTTAGGTCTGAGAACACATAAAAAGATAAAATTAAGAAAGAAAATAACAAAAAAAATTCAACTCTCTTATCTCTGCTTTTCCTATAGCTGACGCCCAAATGCAATATTAAATACTTTAGAAATAATTGGAGCCAAAATTCTGAAGTAATGAAAGTTTTTGGTTTACTTGTTTCTACTGTGTGTGTATACAAAAGCACTGTTCCTATTTCTGTTCCTATTCTAAGCTCATCATTTAACATCTCTTATTTCTTTCTATCATTTCATTTCAGTGGAGAAATTCAACTTTGTCTCCTCTAACAATTTCATGGTGGTTTTCCTGTATCACCAAGAATTTAAAAGCCATGGGCAACAGAATATCCTGAGTTGCTTTATTTCTGATATTTTAAACTCCTTTCTAGTTTACATTTATATTGCTATTTATATTATATCTTTTGTTAATTTTCTCTTATACATCCCCTTTGCATTTTTTTCCTTTGCTGCATAGTAGACTTTAATCTTATTAATTTAAAGAGATGGTTTTTCTTGGACACTTTCTTATATTTATGTTTCTAAAGCTATAAAAAAGACAGGTATATAAGTGAAATGTCACATTATAGGATATTAATTACTCCTTGGATCTTGTGAGGTTTTTGTTTCATCAACTGTGAGCAAGAATATTACTTATTTTTATTTCTTTTATTTCAGTAACCTTTACTTAGAAACCAACACAATATTTTAGTATGAGAGAAAGTTAACACTCTTCTAAAATGTAGTAGAGAAAAATGTATCAACTAAAAGGTTGAGGGAGGAAATATCACTAGTAAAGAATATTTTTAGTTAAATAGCTCTTACTTCCTGAGATACCTTCTTGTCGTATTTATCCTCAATGGAGCATCTACAGTAGTTTATAAGTGTAAATCATCATTGTTGACAAAAATCCCCCAAAGTGGAGAACTAACCTTTTACTCAGTGTGAAACCCTGAGCAGGAACTATAAATAGCAGCCTCCTAACAATCTGAACTAATTCTTGTGTTAGCTTTGGAATTTGATAAAAGATTTGTTGGCCTCATTTGAGCTTTATTGATGTTAAAATGCCTGCTTACACAGCCTTCAGAGATTTTAAATTTACAAACAAAGTGTTTGTAAAGCAAGTGTTTGGGGATCAAATCACAACCAAATACAAGGAATTTAACAAAGGCGTACAAGCAAATCAAAAACCATCTCACTAGTGTTTTCAAGTGATTAAAAATACCATTTGAAGCTGTTATTACTATTTTCAAATGCAGTATTTTTATTTATTTTTTATTAATTATTTTTATTAACATATAATGTATTATTTGCCCCAGGGGGTACAGGTGTGAGTCATCAGGCTTACACAAAAGCAGTATTTTTTTTTAAAGATTTTATTTATTTATTTGACAGACAAAGATCACAAGCAGGCAAAGAGAGAAAGAGAGAGAGGAGGAGGAGGCAGGCTTCCCACTGAGCAGAGAGCCCGACATGGGGCTCGATCCCGGGACCCCGGGATCATGACCCGAGCTGAAGGCAGAGGCTTTAACCCACCGAGCCACCCAGGCGCCCCATAAAAGCAGTATTTTTAAAAGAGACTGTTTGAATACTATTTATCAGATTCTCAGTTTGGTTTCAGCATGTTATAGTACAGATTGTTGGCCTCTCTAAAAATGTATTAAATGAAGTAAATAATCCCAGCTCAAATTCAAAATTAAGGCACAGTTTTAAGGTTGCCCTATTCAATACTAAACTTGCTGTGTGTATGTAAGCACACACTTTGCTAAGAAGTTCTAATAATCGTTAGAACTGACTGTTGTATTTCTTTAAATTTTTAAAATTTCATTGATATATTTAGCATTGGAGCTCCCACTCTACATGAAAACCTCCTTAGTGTATAGGACTGATATCACTTGTTACAAGTCCCTTTTTGTGAACACTTCTGCAAGTTTTCAACCTGCAGTTACTTAAAGCAAAAATCATGAGGTAGCTGGAATGGTTTGGCATAGCTCTCGTTGCCTTCTGTCCCACTGTTAGTGGATTTTTTCCATGGGTATGTATGTATCTCCCTATAGGCCTGACCACTTCCCTTGGGAATCGCCTGAAATGCTATAATTACTTTCCTCTTCCTTCTCCTCTATCGAAAGACTCACTTCCTTTTCCTTCCCATCTGTCCCTGGAGGAAAGTGTAAATGAATCAGCCAAGGTTAGAGTGAGTAATAAGGTAGTATATCCTCTATCTTTCTAGGTTATTTGAAACTTAAAAGAAGACATAAAATATCAAAGCTTTAAATCAAAGCATTGACTCTTACGGTGGAATTTCAAGCCAGGTAGAATGTAGTGGGTGGGAAAGAGAAATTGGGGCTATTTTCCCCTATTCCTCCATTGACACCACCCACATAACCTGTAATACTACCTTAAAATGAATCCTCCTCTGGACAAGTGATTTATAGCATGCATTTGAAGAGAGACTGAGAATAAGATCGTTATTATAGTGTTATCAGGTTTATTACATCAAGCTTGATAACTTTGGGATTAAGGGGAAGATTTTAACACTTATATTACCCATTATGGCCTCATTTTTGTGAACCCATGGATACTAAGTGGCTCTGTCATACCAGACCCTGGAAAAAAATATAGTCTGATGTTCTAAATAGAAGTGTGACCTACTAAATCTACAATGCCTGATCTCTCCAAGAATTTTTCACGGAAAGAAACAACTAAATGATATTGCCATCTAAAGCATTTACTCCTTTTTTCATTTTTTACAGGATGTTGATAAATGGTCTTTTGATGTATTTGCCTTAAATGAAGCAAGTGGAGAACACAGTCTGAAGTTTATGATTTATGAACTGTTTACCAGATATGATCTTATCAATCGTTTCAAGGTCAGAAACATGGAACAAAAATGAAATGCTCTTAGAATTCGTTATCTGAATAAGAATGAAAATGCAGAACATTGAGTCATTAATCAACGCATTTTATAACATTTCTAGTTGGCAGGTCACAGAACTAGTGGAACAAGTTCACCACATGGTGCAGCCATTATCCACAACTCACTGACATATATCCATACGGACATTGTGAGGCCATTGTAGCCTCATTCCAACAAGATACCAGCATCCCCCTGAATTATCCACAGACCAATCATGTCGTGATTAGGAGCTATGTTTTTAAAAAATATCGTCTTCTGTGTTCCTAAAACACAGAATGAACCTTTCCTGGCAGCTTTTCTTAAACCGAGATGAAAGGGCTTCTAATTAATTTCATTTTAGAGCCATTGAAGCAGCAGATTTGATCCAGATTTCTGAGCACTCTGCAACCTATACCCTTCATCATTACCAATGGAATCATGGAATTTTAGATAGAAGGTACTGGGAGGTCATTTGTTTTAATCCCTTGTATTACAGATAGAAAAACTAGACATCTCCAATTGTAATTGAGAATTTTACTCTTTTAAGAACTAGCCTTCTGTCTTGACTCTGGAAGATATAAACATTTAAAGGCAACAGTATGGGTAAGATTGTTATTTCATCTACCTTAGTTAAATACCTGGGGGTTACAATCTTTCTTAGGATTGAAAGCTAGCAGGTTAATGAAATAGTTTTTCAGAACAGCCTACGTGTAACCTCAAAAAACTACTGCCCACATCTGACTCACAGTTGTGTCCCATCCCAAACATTGTTGTGTTCATGTTGATTTAGTGCTACTCTTTTGGCCAAAATATAATCATGATTATTACTTTTTGCAGATTCCTGTTTCTTGCCTAATTTCCTTTGCAGAAGGTTTAGAAGTTGGTTACAGCAAATACAAAAATCCTTATCACAATTTGATTCATGCAGCTGATGTCACTCAAACTGTGCATTACATAATGCTTCATACAGGTATCATGGTAAGAAAGTTTTTATAACTGAAGTTTGTTAATTTGGAACATCAAATTCCTTTCTCCTACATTGCCATTGTCTCACATTGCCATTGTCCCTTCAATACCCACAGGAATATTATAAGTGATGATCTTTTGGATTTTTGAGGGTTAATGAATTACTCATAATATACATTTTCCAAAAAATATTTTAACTCCATGAAAAAAGATACCCAGAGGCAAATGTAAATATATTGCAAATTTTCCGAAATTTGGACTCCCGGACATTTTTGTTTATAATTTTTTCCCTATAGGAATCAACCAAAAAACAAAACAAAACAAAAAAAACAAAAAGTGACCTACACAGTCTTGGGATAAAAGTTAATTACAGTGCTCTTCCCTCATGTTCTCCCAAGCTGACTTCTGTGGATTTTTCTCTTTTACTTGCACTAATAATCACAATCAAATCCTAATAGGGACTTTGGAAATGATTTATGTGAATTTTTCCAAATTCTCCTTCCTCTTCTTTGCATCTAAATGAATCAATCAATCAATAAATAAATAAATGATTCAGCAATATAATCCAGGACAACAACGAGTAGATGTTAAGAATTCTGACTCTGCCTGGAATTTCTATAATGTCTCAGAGTTTACAGTGACTCCCAGAAAGTGAAAAGGAAGAAGCAACTCTTTCTCCTAAAAATTCCACACTGAGGTGGGTTCAAAGGGATACAGACCATAGGAGATGCCCAAATCTTGGTACCTTCTTGATTCCTGATGTGTCAGCCTCTGCTGAAGCAATGCCATAAATTGCATTTAAGTAGAATGTTCCATCAAATCCCATAATATACATTGCCTATCTATTTTGACTTCAGAAGTCACATACCCATTCTATTGAGTCATTGACACTCAGATCTATGTAACTAATGCTCTTTGGGGCCCAGAGATCCTCAATATCTCATCTGTCCACACCAGAGATTATTCCTAATCTGGTCCCATGCAAAGTCCCTAGAGCCACAGTGTTGTCCCGAAGATCCTGAAAACTTAGAACAGTTACATGATTCTTCAACTTTGTTATATATAGAAATTTTTCATATTAATTTTATTTTTCCCCAAGAAACTGTAGTGTGTTGTTCACTACACATACAATCTATTCGCTATGGTTCATCCAATAGTGTCTCATATGATGATTGAAGAAATTGTTTGCTCCTCTTCTTCATCTTTCTTTGCCTCCAAAATGTTGCACATCCATCAATGCCTTGGGCTCAGATCCCACTCCTAACCCATGTTTTGATTATCTGTTGCTCCAAAACAAACTGCTCCAAAATTTACTGGCTTAAAACAACAACTTATCAGTAGCTCTCCAAGGTCTTTAGTTAGGAGCGTCCCAACTAGCAGGTTCTCAGTTGAGATGATTGATGGGCTTAAAATCAGCTAGCAACCATAGCTGAGGACATCATTGAACAAGATACCCATGGTGATTCACTCACATAGCTGGCAGTTGGTAATGGCTAATGGCTGGGAGCTCAACTTCTAATAAAGGCTTTTATTTAATAAAGAATTTTCTTGGACTCTCACTACCAATTCAACAGAAATCTGCATTCTACCACAAAATTACAAAGTAACATAACCTGCTTTGGAGTTAAGTCCTATTTGGGGGAGGCAGAAATCTCAAAAACTTTAATTGAGGCAGTAGCATGACCTCCTTGTGACCTTGTAGAAGGCTGAACTGTATGTGTTGTCAACATCAGACCTTGTGCTATCCTGTAGTAAGTTATATATGTGGACATCACAGACTTATGGTATAAATGTACCCATTGGCCGAGATCAAATGCAGTCATGGCTAAACTTCTTGGTCCTAGGTTGAAGCTTACTCACTCTTCTTTCCAGGGGTCGGATTTGACATGTAGAAAGAGGAAGTAAAAGGTAACGATAATCAGTAGAAAATCAAGCATGCAAAGACATAGCTTTAAGATATTATAAGCTTTTAGGAAGTAGTATATGTAACCTTCCTTGTAATTGTTTCTAGCATGTGTGCGTGCGCACACACACACACACACACACACAGAAATTCTTTTAAAGTTCCTTTGCTTTAATAAGACTTCACTGTCACAGCTGTTTCTTGAGCTCCTTGCCTCCTGACAGCAGCAAATGCTGTTATCCTTGAAAAAATCACTTCAGCATCTTCCTGGTTGGAGCTGCTTGCTGTTTCCTCTCTAAGGCCTTGGTCTTGAATCTGATAGTGAGATGGTTTTCATTTTAAATGTGGCATGTCCTCTTTCCTGAGTTCTGTGGATTTGAAAAAAAAAATTAGCTGAAAAATGAAATATTTAAATGATTCTCTGAAATGGAAACTGAAGTGATTAAGTTTCTTCAGAACAAGATGGAATGGAAAAGTAATGCTTACTTCAGTATAATCAAATATCTACTTTAATTATGAAATTCAATGAGAAGATGTATACCATATTATGCTGGGAAGTAACCAAAATTTCATCATTTAAAAATATATTTCTGCTTAAGTACATCTTTTTTTTTTTCTGCTATCAGTATAAAGGGAGCCAAATAAAAGTCTCTGATTTCAGCTTTAGAACCTCTCTTCTGAAGGTGACATTGAAGAGATGAAGGATGACGTAAATACAGAAATTCAAATCCACAGTGTGACTTTTCCCTCAGGCTTGTGAGGAGGACCTGTTCCCGGATATAACAAGCCATTCCAACTTCTTTGGAAGATGGGAAATCTGGCCCAGCCTGACATGACTCCTAGAAATTTGGCATTAGTAAAGATCACGTAGTCCTTAACTTACCAATCATAAACAGAACTTCGATCTACTCTAGCAGGTTTCATTGGAGAAATTGTTTCTGATTAATTCATCCTTCAGCAACAATGTGTCAGTGGGCTCTTTATTCATCCATTAGTTTGGCCATTACATAAATAGTCTAGTGGAAGACTTTCATTGTTGTCTGAGATCCGGAAAATACATTTCAACTACAGGAAGTAATGAGAAACTTTATAATAGACAGTAAGAGGAAAGGCAAAATGAATTATGATTTATTGCCTATGTTGTGAAAACTAGGTTTCACAGCCAGCTTGATAGCTTTAGGGAAGTTATTTTAACAAGTTTTCTTCAGATGAAAAAAGTAGTGGTAGGGGAGTATTAATTTTCACACAGATGAATATGTTGGTTCTTTGAAACAACAAAAATGTATTATAGAAATATTGATTTAGCTGAAACTCCTCAGATTTGATGTGGGGAAGACTGGGTCACTGGCTTTAGTTTTAGTTGATGTCCTGCCATTTCAGGATGGTCTTATCTGTGTGACATTTCTGGAGCACTCTGGGCAGCCCTAAACTCTCAGGTGACTAGTGCAGCCTGCCACCTGCAAAATGGTCTGAGGACTAGTTACTGAAGGTGACTGTGATGAAGCTATTGTCCTTCAGTTTGTTACTGTCACACAGGATACCCTCAGCCTGGAAGGAGACACTGCAGAGGAGAGCTGATGCTAGTACCCCCTCTGTCTGTCCCTCTCTGTCCTTTGACAGTTAACTTGTAGCCCTGTGCCAAGGCGACGGTGGTGTGTGGTAGCTCAGTCCATTGGCTGAAGAGAAAATTGCTTCACCAAACGCTGCCAAGCCACCTCCAAGTGTCTCTCTGAATTTGAAATCTTCCAATGGCCTTTGTAAGGGAACACTTGTGTCTAAGGGCTCCTGACCCTGTGTTCTAATATTAAGAGTAGAAGAAGGAACGATGCTATGAGATCTATTTGCTTTGGAAGTTGTAGTCCCCTGACCACACCCAGAAATAGCTTCCCATACTCTGGATTGACTCAGTTTTTCTCCAGTCTATCTACAAAAAAATATGCCACTATGTCTCTATTCTACCAACTACGTGGAAATACTGTTCTTGCAAATGGCTTCCCAGACAACAATGTTTGGAAGAGTAGAAAGTGTGTAGGCTTTCAAGGCAATCAGACATAGGTTTGAAACCCTGCTCTACCATGACCTAGATCACTCACTCACTACCTTGGTTTTCTTGTCATTAATATGTGGCTAATAATACCACCATGTAGGATGACAGTGAAGAGGCACAGATACCATATATGTAAAGCACCTAACCTAGTTCCTGAAACATAATAGGTATTAACACACATCCTAATATCAATAACGTCAATTTATTTTTATTATATATTGCATTATTTTATGTGTATTATGTATTAATATTATTATGACACTTTTTACTACTGGATAAGTTATAGCAAACTGTGTCATCCTATTCAAAGTTAGAGAAAAAAGTGTCCAACCCTATAATTTAGCTAAGAAAGTTGTTAATTATGGTGTTTTAGACACAACAGGAACTAATAGGTCAATGTGATTTTCTGACCCGAAATTCTCCCAGCCTTAATATGCACATACACTTTCACTTTCTGTCTCTCACACATAAACATACACACACTGAATAATTCAGATATGAAAACTTACATCATAAGTATTAAAGCTCTATTTAGAGCTTCTACCCATCAATATACTCAGTTAAACTCTTTAGAAATTCTGCTTCTAAAACCTTGGAAAAATGTATTCTGCATATTGCCTCCATCAAGTAATGAATGCTGTAGTCATCCATAAAAGGAATATCGTGATCTCTGGAAGGAACAGAAACCTTGGAATCAGATTTTGGGTTGAATTCCTGCTCTGCCATTTGATAGCTATGTAACCTTTGGCAGGTTGACTCAATTCTTTAAGATCCAGCTTTGTTACATGCCAAGTAAAGATAAAAATATTTACCTCATAAGTGGAAAGTAGGATGGTTATACAAAAGAGACCATCTAGCTAAAATGTCCAGTCAATGTTAGTTCCTTTTCCTTTCTTTCTGATATCATTATAATAACTATTGATGGCAGTCAGTATCTCCCTATGATATAATTAGAGGACTGCTCATTTTAGAATTAGTCTACCTGGGCATTTCTCTAGGCAAAATGCAAACTGTGGTTTAGATGAAACACAGTGTCTACACTGCTCACGACCCATCATTTTAACCCTTTATATCTGCCCATGAGAAACCAGAAACATGTAGGTTATGCACTGACCACTGTGCTAGTTGGGAAGAGTGACAGGACTCAGCCTCATTCTCTCTGGAATATTCTCATGAATCACTTACAAAATCCGTGAATATAAGCATTCATTTTCTGAGTTGGAATTCTCATTTGGCACCAATGTAAAATGAATGAACAACTAAGGAACTAAAAATCGGCCCAAAATTCTACTTTCACTAATACAAAATAGGTGTGCTTTTAAATTAAGTGAGAGGGTTCAATATTTCACTCTTCAAACTATTTTATCATTTGAATTTAATTATTAGGGCCATAGTGTGGCAATAAATAAGAGGGATTCGTGGAGGAAGTACTATTTATGGGAAGCAGAGAATAATGAGACTAAAAACAGGAAATAAGTATAATCAATTTTAACGGCTAGGAAGATAATTTTAAATGCTTGTGAGATAATCTATAATTAAAAGCCATCGCTGCTGCCCTAATTTAATGTTTTTATAATTGCAGCTTCATTTTCTATATTATTGTAAGTATTAAATATCACTTTTTTAAAATGACAGTTAAATCTGTTGATCTTAAATATAATCAATAGGAAATACATAAGGGGCACCTGGGTGGCACAGTCTGTTAAATGTCCGACTCATGGTTTTGGCTCAGGTTGTGATCTCAGGGTCCTGGGATCAAGCCCTGCATTGGGCTCCACACTCAGCGAGGAGTCTGTTTAAGATTCTCTTCTCCTTCTGCCCCTCTACCCAATGTGCACTCTCTTTCAAATAAATAAATAAGATCTTTAAAAAAATAGGATATGGTTAAGAAAATTGGCGACCCGTTTCTCAGATCAATATTTTTTTTATATAAAACAAAGAGTTTCTGGGGGCACAAAACCTGGTTTAACTTCAATTGCTTCCCATTTCATGGTGTTTAATTCCACAGTCTCACTGGGGACATTGAAGGCTCAGTCCCACTTCAGGCTATAATAGAGGCCATTCTTCCTTTTAATGACTCACAATTAAATGCACCCATAAATACAAAATAGCTAGTTATATCAACTCCCATTGGTCTGAAAATCATTTCTGCTTCAGTCATCCAGCTGTGAGACATTTATTCTTGAATTGCAATCACTAAAGATATGTTAGCTCACAATTATTTTCCAGACTCAATGCCTTCTACAGTGCTTTTAAGGTAGTAAGTTCAGCAAAATGACATTTTTTCTGTATTTTACTATTATATAAGATTTGCAAAAGACACAGTGAATACATTAACTTAAAAACTTCTCTTAAAATTCCACAGGGAATGATCACTAATTCTATTTTCATGGGAACTGTGGCTGAGAGGGTAAATAACTTATTTGCCTCATGGTCAACAAAGATTTAAAACCAGGATTGTCTGATTATCCGTATTCTCTTTCCACAACTCCTTACTGCCTCCTCCGAATGCAAAACTCGTGAAATTCAAGTCAGCAGACAAATATTAAGTTCCTACTATGTGCCAATTACCAGACTGGTAACTGGTAGATTATGTGAAGAGGAGCAAAAATTTATAAGATCATGCCTTTGTCAATTATGAAATCCAAGAGTTGTCACATCTCGTTTTGGACTCATGGACCTACAGTGGCTCCCTCCTGCATCTTGTACAAAATCCAGATTCATCAGCTCTAATCAAAGTAGTCTATCAACTCTTCCCATAATCTGCACTCTCTTTCCATTCTCATTCCACTTGACTCTCCAACACAACTGTACTATGGGCAATTCGATTTCCATATTGGTCTCCACAGTATCTTCTGCATCTGCTCTTTCCATTTAGAATCTCTCTGTTTCTCCCATGGCATTAGGTGCAAATCTTTGTGCATCCTTCTTCCAAGATCACTGCCACCAAATAGACATTCTGTCTGCCCTTCGATTTTATCTTTTTCTGTGACCGTTTATCAATTATGCATGTAGTTTCTATTTTTCTGTTTTTTGTACAATGTAATTGTTTCAAGTGTGTGGAATGAGACTACTAACGAACAAGCTCCTTGTCATTGGGATCCTCCATTCCCAGCATCAAGTTCCATCTACTTGCACCATTATCTAACAGAACTTTCTGTGATGATGGAAACACTTTGCATCGGCACTGTTCCATATGGTAACTACTTGCCACCTGTGACTCCTGAGAAGTTGAAGTGTGGCTTCTGTCCCCAGGGAAAGTGAACTTAATTTTACTTAATTTTATTTATTTTCAATTTAAGTAGTGGCCCATGGTTATCATAATAGAGAGTGTAGTAAAACTGTTATGCAAAATGTCAGTGATGAATAAACTACCAAATTACCTAGTAGACTTATAATAGCAGAGAAATTTTGTTAAGCCATCCTCCTGATAACAGAAAGATCAATGTATATGAAGCGGGTGGTCTGGATTTTAAATGAAAACACTTGCTCTATCTTTTATTATTAGTTTTAATTGCACAGTCAGAATATATGTGTTATGAAGAGCAAATTTGGTAAATTCTTAGAAACTCTTACGAATCTTAATATGAACTATATAAGCAAAGTTCAGTTCTCTAGTGAGCAAAGTGAATATTTTCAACTCTTAGGTGAAAAATTTTCTCATAGTAGGGTCTTCTACAAAAGTTGAGCTAAAGATATTTTAATGGTGTATGGGCCCTTATGTCAAAAATTACTAAACTAAAAAAATTACTAAACTGTAACCGATTTCATGAGGGCCCAGATTCATAAATCTGTGAATTCAAAAATCCACACAGGGTTTACCTTTTAAATAATGGAAAATTACTCCTTTTCTGATTGGCTAGGAACATTATAATATCTGTATTTTGAACCTACAAGCCATGAAACAATCATTGACCTCATGAATCATCCATTATGCATAATCAACGAATATGAGAAAGGAAGGAAAAATGTATTTGAAATCAACAAAAATAATTTAATGTATTTATATGATTACTTATACTGGCTGCACTGAAAATCTCTTTTGTAGAAATACAGCATGGCCTCTGCTTTGTAAATATGATAGTATCTTTCCTTAATTTACCAGCACTGGCTCACTGAACTGGAAATTTTAGCAATGGTCTTTGCTGCTGCCATTCATGACTACGAGCATACAGGAACCACAAACAACTTTCATATTCAGACAAGGTAAGCTACATAAAATATTAACTTTTCTAACTTAAAACTTGAAGTTTATTTTTCTACATATCTCTTATTTTTAATAAAATTTTTAAAAAACAGTGAAGACGTCTAGTAAGTAGTTTTAATGGATTTTAGCAAAATTCCTTAAGTTATAAACACTTTCTCAATTATTTATCAAAAAAAACTGTATAAATATTTACTGACATATTTAACAATTTAAAGCATGTAAAAATGTGTCATAATTTCTCTCTGCCCAGAATTTATACTTTGAAGTATCACACAATTCAGACATCTGACTGACATGAATCTTGCAACATGTTATTTAAGGCATTAGTTTAGTATCATTATGTATGTGAAAGTAATAAAATTGTGCTTTTGAAGAAAATCAAAGAAACCTTATTTCCAGATTAGTGTGAAGTGTTAAATTTAAAATAATTAGAAAATGAGGTTTTTAATGGTGCTAATAATGACAGTTATTAGAATCAAAATTCCAGAGTGGAGATATATCTGTCTGCTAGGGCTATTATCACAAAATCACAGATTGGGTGGTTTAAATAATGGAATTTTTCTCAGAGTTCTGAGGTCTAGAAGTCCAGGAAATGTCAGCAGGTTTGGTTTCTGCAGAACCTCCCTACTTGGCTTAGATGGCCACCTTCTCACTGTCTTCACATGACCTTTCCTATGTGGGTATACATTCCTGGTATCTCTTCTTCTTCTTATAAGAATATCAGCCATATTGGATTAAGGCACACCCTTATAACCTTATTTAACTTTAATTACCTCTTTAAAAGCCTTTTCTCCAAATACAGTCACATTCTAAGGTACAAGGGGACTTCAACATATGAATTTTAGGGAGACATAATTCATTTCATAACAGAAAGGTGCTCTGTGTTCTTTTTGGTTGCAGAGATCTCAATGCCTGAGAGGCAAAATGTGTCTAGGACCCATCATGATCCAACTTTCTATACGTAGGTCCCTGACATTTCTCTAAGTCTTTCACTAGTCAGAGTTGCTTGAGATGGAGATAGAAGTTGAGAAACTGATACTGCTCTAGAATTACTGTAGATCCTTCCAGTCTTATTAAGGGAAAATTAATATTTTTTCTTTTTTTAATTAATAGATTTTATTTCTTAGAGTGGTTTTAGATTTATAGAAAAACTGAACAGAAAGTACATAATTCCCATACACTCTCTTTCCCCACCCCCACAGTTTCCCCTATTGTTAACATCTTGCATCAGTATGGTGCATTTGTTATAATGAACCACTACTGATACATTATTATTAACTAAAGCCCATAATACATATTAGAGTTTAGTTTTTGTGTTACACATTGTATGGATTTTACAAATGTATAATGCCATATATCCACCATTATGGTATCATACACAATAGTTTCACTAACCTAAAACCTCCGGTGCATCATCTATTCCTCCCTTCCTTCCTCCCTCCCTCCCTTCCTCCCTCTCTCTGCCTTTACACCTGACAACCACTGGTCTTGATAATATTTTGTGGTTTTGCCTTTTCCAAAATGTCTTATAGTTGAAATCATGTGATATAAAGCCTTCTCAGACTGGTTTCTTTCACTTAATAATATGCATTTAATGTTCCTCAATGTCTCTTCATGGCTTGATAGCTCTTTCAGTTTCATTGGTGAACAATATTCCATATGCATGTGACAGAGTTTGTTTCCTTATTTGCCTATAAAGGATATCTTGGTTACTTCCAAATTTTCGGATAAAGGTTATGAATAAAGGGCTATCAACATTCATGTGCAGATTTTTGTGTGGTCTGTTCATTTGCTTTTTAATAGCAATATTTCTAACAACCGATTTTGCAGCTATAGGAAATTATTTTTTTAATGTGGAGATCATAGGAATATTTTATCAAAAGATTAGAGATTTTTAGAGCTTTCAGTGACTAAAATGACAGAGAGCCACATTATGGATCATTTAGTCAAGGCCTCACAGTCTAAGAAGAGAAAACAAGAGATGAAATGACCTCTCTGTCTTCACATGATGATGGCAGTGGCAGAATTGAGAAGCTGAGAAGAGGGACAGTCTCAATCCAGTCTACTCATACAACTCTGACCCCAAGACCAAGGCAGGTGCATGAAAGTTCCAGTCTTCTATAGCCTGAAATGGGATGGACTTAGATGGCGTGGCCCCTTGATGGAGACAGAGGAAGGCTTGAAATTCCAGCAGTGAAATACTGAGGAAGGCATTCTGTCTATTCCCAGAGCTTTTGAGATTGACAGACCATGAAATGTAAAGGCAGACCTGGAGGTCTGTTCATGTGGAAGAGGATGTTAATTACCTACACATTTGTAGAGTAGAGGCAGCTCTTCCATTTTTGTGTCAAACATCAAAGTGAAGGTAGACCATGCACATCATTTTTGGTTGTCAAAGACCCTTCTACATCCACTGAATCCATAATGAGTGAGATTTTAGTTAAGCACAGCTCATTACTGAGCTGAGCCCCACAGTTTTAGCAGTTGGAGAAGGGAGCAAGGGATTGGTTATCCATGAACACTTCTTGTTTTTTCTACTCTGTAAAGTGAAGGCCAAGGGCTAGCCTTCTCCAGCAGTAGTGTCGGGCCATCACTTCCAGCTTTCTCCTTACCATCCATTTACAACTGACAAAGAGTCCTAACTTACTTATGCTTGGGACTGCAGAAAAGGTGAAGGAAATGGAGAAAAAGGGAAGAGGTGGAAGAGGAGAAGGTAGAGTAAAGAAAGAGGAGAGGGAGAAAGAAGAATTCATTTTTTCCCCCAATTTTACATTAAGAAACTCTGTAAATAAAGGGGAGAAAGTGTCTGGCATTTTATATATTTTCTTATAAATTGCCTACCAGGATCAATTTAAAGGATTAATCATGCAAGAATTTGAGAATTCTATAAATGAACATGTTGTGGTGACCATAAACACAACAATATAATGTGCTTTTAAAACTCTATCGCCTTTCCATTTTGTCCAAAAAAAATAAGATCTTATGTTACAAGTATCAATAATTCTATTGTATTTTATATCATTCATTGTTTCTTGGATTTAGAATGCTTTTCTAATATGGAGAACTATATACTGGATAATGCAAAATAAAAATAATTTAGAACATAGTGCAATGCTAGATTTGAGTTCAATACAGACATTATAATTCATGAAATCCTTGAAAGTGTAAATAAATGGAGATAATTTCTTTTTCGTAAAAATACCGAGCTACATGTTACCATGGATACTGAATGTTGCTTAGAGTTTTGTTCTTTTCTTAGCAGTCAAAGACCATCTCAAACATTAAAATGGTGCTGTATTATCAGAATCTTATTGGATTTATGAGACAAAATCATAGTAATTTGCTACAATTAAATCCGGTTCAAAGATATAGCTTTGCTTGCTGCTGAAAGTAAAGGACAGTGATACTTGGAGCCATGTCATGTAGTTACACTGCCGTGGCTAGATTTGAGGCCATATGATACAAATGACATGTGATTTACATGTCAGTTTTTCCCATGATCTGTGTGAACTTCTGGAGATACTTGGGCAAGATATATTCAGTCCTCTCTTGAACAAGGTTTGCAGGTGTACTTTTCCATATATTGAGTTATGATTATTGGTTAGAGAATTTTTAGGCCATCATTGGGATTAAAAGAAAATCTATTGTGGAATTATGTACCATTAGCTAACTACATATGTTTTTCTATTTTTATGATAGTTCTAGAAACAAAAGATGAAGTAATTGTTCTGCCTCATAGGTCATTTTCCCTATGTTGGATTAATAATAAAGCTTGGTTTATTTAGTAGATCATTAGATACAGATCTCAAATAGGTTCCTTGCAACCAAAACCAGGTTTCTTTAGTTCTTTCTTTTATTTATCCTTCCCTATTCTTTGGTAAACATTCAGTGGTAATGTCGGTTCTGTAACCAGTACTACTGACTGAGAAGCCTAAAACAGTAAGTCTTAATGAGGCAGTTTTAGTGCTGACGAACTATAGGTCTACCACAAGGAATGAAAAACGAAGAGTCTGGGCATTGCAGCAAGTGGAAACTGAGTTGCACAGGTCTTAACTTGACTTCCCTTTTGCTATTTTTGCTGCCTCCAATTTGGCAACGTATATGGGTGGATGTGCCATTTTAATACATTAAACATAGTGGTCCCGCTTCCATTCCACACTTGCAAAATGATCTGGCAATCTAAGAGGACAGAGGAAGAAGCCAGGGCTCCATTATACAGATCTGAGAATGCTTGCAATATTTCATACTTTATGCTAGACCACTAAGTTCAGCAATGCTGCTTGAAGTAGTTTGTTTGCTTAAATGATGTGAAAATATGGACAGGTGAAAAGCAAAAAAATTTCCTTGATGAATTCATCACTCTAAAATATAATGTTTGTTATAAATTGGTGGTAAAACACACATTTCACATTTTGGTTTGTTTTTTTTTTTTTTTTAAGGTTTTCTCAGTTAATTTAATGCCGCAGGATCTAAATATTCAAGTTTAATCACAACATTATGAGGGAGAAAAAACTAAAATCATAATAGATCAAATGATTTTCATCATTCCCTCTACCCTCCATCCAAAGTAATTTTAGTCTAAGGGCATAGAAAATAGTTGGTAATCAACTATCTGGAATGGGTTGATTCATCAGTAGAGGGTTTGATTCATTCAATGATTGAATGAGCATACCAGGTAATTTTTTTCCCTCTGGTTGGCATATCAGATTATTTTACAGGTGTCTGGATTACAAATTGTAAGGAAAAGACAAGTATATTCAAACTATGATAATTAAAAGGAAACTAAGATAATTAAAAGGAAACTATGACCAAACTGGTGAATTAAGGAAATCATCATATCAACATGCTAAAGAAGAAAAACATGAAATTATATCAAAATGGAGAAAAGGCATTTGACAAAATCCAACACCATTCATGATAAAAATTCTCAGCAAACTAGGAATAAAAGAGACCTTTCTCAACTTGATAAAGGAGATCTACCAAAAAACCTGATGACTAACCTCACACTTAACAGTGAGAAACTTGAAGCTTTCCCAGTAAGTACAGAAACAAGGCAAGGATATTTCTTTCACTACCTTTTTTAAACTGTGGTCATAGTGGAAGTCCTAGTTAATGCAATAAGGCAAGGACAGGAGACAGAAAGCATAAAGATTGGGAAAGAAAGCATAAAACTGTCTTTGTTCACAAGTTACATTATAGTCTATATAGAAAATTCAAAGGAATTGACCCAAAAGCTCCTAGAACTAATAAACAATTATAGCAAGTTTGAAGAATATAAGGTTAGCATGCAAAATTTGGCCACTTTCCTACATACCAGTAATGAACAAGTGGAATTTTAAATTAAAATCACAGTATCACTTACAATAGCATAAAAAATTAAAATATTCAGGTATAAATCTAACAAATATGTATAAGATGTATATCAGGAAAACTACAAAAATCTGATGACAGATTCAAAGAACTAAATCAATGGAGGGATATTCCATGTTCATGGTAGGAAGACTCAATATTGTCAAGATGTCAGTTCTTCTCAACTTGGTCTATAGATTCAAAGCAATCCCAATGAAACTCCAGCAAAATAGTTTGTGGATGTTGACAAGCAAATTTAAAGTTTATATGGAAAGGCAAAAGACCCAGAATAGCCAACACATTACTGAAAGAGAAGAACAGAGTTGGAGAATGGATACTATCTAACCTCAAGACTCGCAATAAAGCTACAGTAGTCAAGATGGTGTGGTATTGGTAAAAGAATAAACAAATAGATCAATGGAACAGAAGAAAGATCCAAGAAATAGACACACATAAAGGTAGTTTTACCTTTTACCTGATCTTTGATGAAGGACCAAAGGCAATGCAATAGGCCAAACACAGTCTAGTCTCTTCAGCAAATGGATCTGAAACTAATGAACATGCAAAAAAATAAATCTAGACACAGTCTTTATTCTCCTCACAAAAACTAACTCAAAATGGATAGACCTAATGTAAAAATGCAAAACTATGAAATTCTTAGAAGTCAACATAAGAAAAAAACCTAGATGATCTTGAATGGGACAATGCCTTTTTAGATACAACACTAAATCAAAATTCACAAAAACTAATTGGTAAGCTGGACTTCATTAAAGTTAGAAACTTATGCTCTGTAAAAGACAATATCAAGGTAATTAGACCATCCACAAGGTGGGGGGAAATATTTGCAAAAGATATATCTGATAAGGGATGTTGTGCAAAATATACAAAAAACTCTAAACTCTACAATAATAAATGGCCCAACTTAAAACTGTGCTTCAACAGACATCTCACCAAAGAAGAGATACAGATGGAAAATTAGCATATGAAAAGGTGTTCCACATTATATGTCATAAGGGAAATGCAAATTAAAACAATGAGATATCACTACACCTCTATTATAATGGCTAAAATCTGGAACACTGACGACACCAGCTATTGGTGAGGATATGTGGCCACTGGACTTCTCATGCACTGTAGTGGGAAAGCAAAATGGTACAGCCATTTAGGAAGCCATTTCTGGCAGTTTGTCAGAAAATGAAACATATTCTTACCATACAGTCCAGCAATCACACTCCTTAGTATTTACTGAAAGGAGCTGAAAAATTATGTCTATACAAAAACCTGAACATGGATATTTGTAGCAGCTTTATTCATAATGGCCAAAAGTTGGAAGCAATTGAGAAATCCTTAGGTAGGTGAAAGGTTAACTTGTGATAGATCTAGACAATGGACTATTACTTGGTGTTCAAAAGAGCTGAGCTATCAAGCCATGAAAAGACCTGGAAGAATCTTACATGCATATTACTAAGTATAAGAAGCCAGTCTGAAAGGGTTACATGCTATATGATTTTAAATATATGATATTCTTCAGCAGCCAAAACTATGGAGAAAAATAAAAAGATCGGTGGTTACCAGGGGTTATGGACATGGGACGGATGAACAGACTGAGCACAGAGGATTTCTATGGCAGTGAAACTACTCAGAGTAATGTCATAATGGCGGATGCATGTCATCGTACATTTGTCCAAAGACCCAGGGTGTACAACACCAAGAGTGAATCCTAGTGTAAACTGTGGATTTGGGGTGACAATGACGTTCAATGTAGACCTATAAATTATAACCAATGTAACACTCTGGTGTGGGATATTGATAACGAGGAGGTGGTTTTACATATCTGGGGTGAGGGGGTGTATGGCAAAGCTCTGTACCTTCCGCTCAATTTTGCTGTGAACCTACAACTGCTCTAAAAAAAAAAAAAAACAAAGTCTATTTTTTTAAAGCTATCGCATGGTTAAAAGAAAAAAAAAAGAAACTAAGTACTTCCATACATTTAGGTGTTTGATTATAGAATTCTTATTGATGAGATATCTTGTGACTTGAGTATATTTAGCAAATGCTTATGCAATCTAAAATAAATCCTCTACTGGACATTTTGTTTTTAATTCTTAGGTCAGATGTTGCCCTTTTGTATAATGATCGCTCTGTCCTTGAGAATCACCATGTGAGTGCAGCTTATCGACTTATGCAAGAAGAAGAAATGAATGTTTTGATAAATTTGTCCAAAGATGACTGGAGGTGAGTTTCAAAGGAAGCCCAGATGAAATTTAATTTTAGGAAAAACTTAAATTATGTAATTTAAAATGAAGAAATTCATATTATAAAAGTTCCCCTTGACTGAATGACTGTGAGAAGGACTAGAACCTACAAGATGTTGTTCAGGAGCCAGGCTCTGCTGGTTGGAGTTGAGCTATTTTCCAGGCTAATTCCACATCTGTATACATCATGGCCAGTCCACAACACTGCGTACCCCACAACACATAGTTTAGGACACATAATGATGTACTCTCTGTAATGGAGCTCCACTTAATTATACCAATATGTGGTCCTAAATAAATTCAAAATCTTAGTGTAATATGAATTTCTTCATATATTACTTTTCTATATGTGGAGTTTACTTTATATTTTATTTTTTTTAAGATTTTATTTATTTATTTGACAGTCAGAGATCACAAGCAGGCAGAGAGGCAGGCAGAAAGAGGAGGTAGCAGGCTCCCTGCTAAGCAGAGAGCCCAATGTGGGGCTGGATCCCAGGACCCTGGGATCATGACCTGAGCCGAAGGCAGAGGTTTTAACGCACTCAGCCACCCAGGCATCCTGGAGTTTAGCTTTTTAAAAAAATTAAAAAGTCACTGTTTGAAGAAAAAATTACAAATACAATATGCTAAAATGACCCAGATGCAGAGGGAAATCTTATCTGTTTCTCCAAAGCATCCATCAGCTTAAAAAAAAAAAAAATCATGGATGGGTGATACTTGTTGCCACACAGTGGGAAATAACACGATGTACCCCTACAACTCAGCATAATTTTCCCTACTTCTTGATCTTTTGGTCATCGTCAGCCTTTTCATTTGACTATAGGGCTGCCAGATTTAACAAATAAAAATAAGGGATGTCCAATTAAGTATGAATTTCTGATTAACATAGAAATTTTTAGTGCAAATATGTCTGCATATCCCTACTAGTCAATGAGACCTATTTATACGTTAAAAAAAAAAAAAAAAGCCTTTAACAAAGGCTTTAACAAAGATTTTGTTGAAAGTTAATGGGCCAAAAAGCTTCCTATTTAAATATCAGAGGGGTAAAATGGTGACTAATATAACACAAGGAAAATAAATAAATAAATAAATAAAGGTTAAAAAAATAAAGTGCCTTGGGATCAAGAACTGCCTCAAAATATGGGGCGCCTGGGTGGCTCAGTCGGTTAAGCGGCTGCCTTTGGCTCAGATCATCATCCCAGGCTCCTGGGATCGAGCCCCCATCAGGCTCCCTGCTCAGTGGAGAGCCTGGGCTTCTCCCTCTCCCTCTGCTGCTCTGCCTACTTGTGTTCTCTCTCTCTCTCTCTCTGTCTCAAATAAATAAATACAATCTTAAAAAAAAAAAAAAAAAAAAAAAAAGAACTGCCTCAAAATAAATGAGTGAATAAATGAATAAAGGTTAATTCAGGATTTAAAACAAGCCCAAATTTCTGATAGGTACTCTTCCAAATACTCAAGCTTTCTGGCTTTTCAAGGACATTTTGAAGCTGTATAAAAAATACAGGCTCACAGGGTCACCTGAGTGGCTCAGTGGGTTAAAAATACGGGCTCACTTTTGCAACTATAGAAGCAGATCTAATGTGGGTGGTGGGAGGCACTTTGTTTTGGGAAACTGGTTCAGGCCTTTCATTTTATTCTGCCAGAAACAATAGCCCAGAGTCCAATAACTGAGGGTTTTGGAGGGAAGGGGCTTGGGGGATTGGGTGGGCCTGGTGATGGGTATTAAGGAGGGCACGTATTACATGGAGCACTGGGCATGGTACATAAACAATGAATTCTGGAACACTGAAAAAATTAAATTAAATTAAATTTAAAAAAAAAAAGAAAGAAACAAGAGCCCAGTTGGGTTTCCAGCTAAGAAGGCCAGCATCTAATTATAAAAGGATTTTAAAGCTACCGCTGCTGGGTTATGTGGAGAATAGAAGAGCAAAGGTAGACGTAGAGAGATAAGTTTGGAGGTATTTCCTGTGGTCCAAGAGATGATTATTTACATTTAGAGTATTTAATTTTTTGTCAGTGATCATTATTCCCAGAGATATCACTTAATATTATTAATTTTTATGGTTATTCCTTTGAATTAAACTTTTTCCTTCTCAAAGTTGATTCTGTTGCTATTTTGGTGTGTTTTTTTTACTATATTTTGTTCTTTAACATCTTTATTATTCTAATAATTTATTCCTTTAATATTTTATAAATTTCTGTACAGTAACTTCTCAGAATCATCCTAATTGAATGTTTTTATAGAAATGTTTTAACAAATGCTATAGTATCATATGGATTGTAGAATTTAATAGATCCAACATTGTTTCTAAAAAGCTACAAAAGATACATTTGCTAGCAGAAAGTTGATGACAAGTTACCATAAATTAAAATATGAATAGATTTTTAGAGATTTGTAGGCTTTCTGTTTGCATACCTATTTATTTCTTAAAGTAACTTAGTAACCATAAATGCAATAATTTAAAAATTTTGGTAAGGAAGATTCATAAATAAGTAATTTCCCTTATGCACTATTTTGCCTAGCTTATTAATACATTATTAGTTGATTATTGATAATATCTAGCATCTTATATGCAAAGTACAATATACTAAATTTTATAGATTTCATAAAACTTCTGTCTCATTTTTCCTTAGTTAAAATGAATATTTTGGTTCAGTTGCTATTGTAATATAGGTCTCTTCATAATTTCAGAGAAAAAAATGTAATTAAGAATAACTTAGGGGTGCCTGGGTGGCTCAGTTGGCTGTGTCTGCTGCCACTCTGGTCATGTTCCTGGAGTTCTGGAATAGGTGGAGACCCACATCAGGTTCCCTGCTCAGTGGGAAGTCTGTTTCTCCCTCTGCCCCTCACCCTGCTCATGCTCTCTTGCATGCGTGCTCTCTCTTCTCTCTCAAGTAAATAAATGAAATCTTTTAAAAAGACACAATTTTATTAACTATTTTTAGTTTCTATTCCTTTAATATTTGGGTAAAAGTGTTCTAAGCAAGCTATCTAATATCATCAACAGTAATTAAAATATGGATTTCTCACAGTGCCCATCTAAAAATCCAGTTGAATTTCAGCAAGCTCCTTTAATATGTGGTTGTTTTAAAAAACAAATTATTCAATCACACAAACTTTAGGTTAAATATCTTTGACACAAGATTATAATTCAACTTTACCACACACATTTTACTTAGCTTATTCTATTGGCCATGCCAGAGAATGAAAATAAAATATGATTTCTAGTGTAAGTGACCTTCTTCTCTATCTGTACTGAGCAAGCGATGACTTATAGAACATGCAAGCCTTTGCTGAGGTAATTAATTTCCTGCTTAGTGTGCAAATATTCATGCACATCACTGAATAGCTCAGATTAAAATTTGATTAATATTTCAATAGTACCAATAGCTCTCTCTACAATATATTGTAGAGTCAGGGTTCCAAAAGCTGAAATGGAGAATCCCCACCTACTTTGGCATCTTGTTTTCTCTGGGGTTCTTATGATAGAAGTTTGGCACAGTGAAGTGGTCCTTGTGTCAGCTGTGGGAGTGGGAACTCTTGGGTTGAATCTTATCTCTGCCATCTACCAGTTACCTGTGTGACTGGGCAAAACTCAGTGTCCTCTGGTGTGAAATAATAATACCTCCTCATATAAAAGAACCTACCACACTGCTTGGACTGAATAAATCATGAATACATAGTGGTGCTTTTAATAATAGCAAATACTGCATTTAAAATTATTTTTTTAAGTTGGTCAGGTTCCTTTCAGATAGAAAAACAGTAATTAGGAATTATGAGTAGTAGACAGTCGTGGTTGTGCATGGAGGAACATCCAGTTCTTGAAGGGGAGATGTTAAACAGCATCATTCACAGAGCACTCTCCCGGCAACTTCCAAAAGCTGCGAGAGTTAAAGGGTGAAATAATGTCAACGTTTGTGAGCTCTTTTACGTTTAAAAAGTAGCATCTTTTGTGCTTATATCCATAAAGAAAAATAAAATTTAATCAGTAATATTAAGGAAATGTTTTACTTGAGAATCATCAAGGGCCAAATGAACCTTTCTTCTTTTGATGACTCCACAGGGATCTTCGGAACCTAGTGATTGAAATGGTTTTGTCTACAGACATGTCAGGTCACTTCCAGCAAATTAAAAATATAAGAAACAGTTTGCAGCAGCCTGAAGGGTAGGTTATTTTCTTCCATCATGTTAAAGTTCCATAGGCTTGGACTCAGAAAGGACTGTAATTGGTGACTTCATTCTGATAATTTGAATATGTCCTTGGTTTGACAGGATTGACAAAGCCAAAACTATGTCCCTGATTCTCCATGCAGCAGACATTAGCCACCCAGCCAAATCCTGGCAGCTGCACCACCGCTGGACCATGGCCCTGATGGAGGAGTTTTTCCTACAGGTGCTTCTATGACAATATGTGCAAATATGGAAATAGTGTCTAGGCGTATTGACATGCACCTTTGTAAATGCAGAATCCAGGACTTGTGACTATTATCAACTGGCCACAACACATTCTTGGGGCCTCAAGCAGAATTTATTAATCTTTCAGATAAATATAATTCATAATCCTATGTAGTATAATATATGTTCTAAAGATAGGCAAGTCTTGGATCTCTGATGCTACTCTTAGGAAGGAAAGAAACAAATTAGCCTCATTGTCTGCTGTTAAAAGATAAAATATTAGAGTAGGGATAGCAAATATCTTTCATCATAAAATGGGAAAGGGGAGGATGTATAGCACTGCTGTATACATCTTGTTGGTTAAAATTTAGTCATATATGCACAGTTGCAAGGGAGGCTGAGAAATGCAGTTTTTTGTTGGGTTGACATGTGCCTAAGTTAAAACTAGATTGTTATATGAAAAAAGCAAGGCTAGACATGGGGAATGGACGTGGTCTCTACCTCAAGGATACTTTTTAAAAAAAATAGTGTCCCTGTTTTTTTCCACTCCCACCTAAGGTACCACAATACAATTATGATGCTAACCACCCAGAGTTAGCAGCAGTTCCCAAAGTTAAAGACTCAGTCTTCCATTAGAATGGCTTCACTTCAAGATGCCAACCTCAGGTAGGGCCCTAGGACACCAGCCTTTCTGACCACTGGTTATAAATTCAGGGGTACCCATGACCCTCCTCAGGTTTGACAATTTGTTATAGTAACTCAAAGAACTCAAGAAAGCACTATTCTTATGGCTATAATTTAATTATAAAAAATACAATAAGGAATAGCCAACTGACATTGTACCTATTCTGAAGACATGAAGACTGAATATATTACTATATTTGGAGGACTCTGCTTTCTGTCTCCCACTGTCAATGATTATGATATATGGTTTCACTTTAAAATAGCATTGCATAGTCCTAGAGAAACTTACTGAGTAGCATCTTCCAAATTTAAGTATTTTCATACTAGAAATAGTTTAAATATATTTTAATACATTTTGCGCTAAAAAAAAAAAAAAAACACAAATGTTAAAACCTATCCAGTTCTACAGGGCAACTGTGTGCCATGGCCAAATAAAAATTATAATTTCATGCACTCAACCAAATATTAACCAGAAAATAGTAAATCTAAAGAGAACTTAGAGATCTTTAAGAATGACTTTCTCATATTAGATACGAAAAAAACGGAAGTATGAAGAGACATAAATGACTTTGCTCGGGTTTAAAAATATTATTTTAAATGATCATGAAAACAGGGCGCCTGGGTGGCTCAGTGGGTTAAGCCGCTGCCTTCAGCTCAGGTCATGATCTCAGGGTCCTGGGATCGGGTCCCGCATCGGGCTCTCTGCTTAGCAGGGAGCCTGCTTCCCTCTCTCTCTCTCTCTCTCTGCCTGCCTCTCTACTTGTGATCTCTCTCTGTCAAATAAATAAATAAAAAATCTTAAAAAAAAAAAAATAAAAAAAAAATAAATGATCATGAAAACACAATTGAAATTTTGTCAGATGCAGCTAAAGCAATGCTTAGAGGAAGCTTTATTTATTTTAATGCTTACATTAGAAAAAAAAGTATATATCAGTCATCTGTGCTTCCGCCTAAATAAGCTAGAATTAGGAAAATTAAACCTACTTGATCAAAGGAAGTAACAAATATAAAGTTGGTCAAAGGAAGTAACAAATATAAAAGCAGAAATCAATTAAATAGAAAAAAGACAATAGCAAAAATTAACAAAGAAAATGGTTGGTACTTTGAAAAAATAATAAAATTATCAGCAAATTAAAAAAGAGTAAAAAAAAATAAGTTATAAGTAAAAGAGATGTTATCATTATAGACCCTACATATAGCAAAGCGTAAGGAATATTATCCACAATTTATGCCAATACATTTGACAACTTAGAAAAAATTGTCAAATTCTTTGAAAGATATAAATTACCAAAACAAACACACACAAAAATTATAATTTGTATATCCATGTATCTATTTTTAAACACTGAACTTGTAATTTAAACTCTTTCTATGAAGAAAAATTCAGACTTAGATGGTTTCAATTTTTCTCTTTCAGTTCTCAATTCAGTTGAGAGATGGTAAGTTCTCTCAAGCTTTCCAGAAAGAAATAATTCCAGTTTTAACACAGAGAAAGAGGGGAAATTATCAGTATAACCCTGACAGAACCTGACAAAGATTTTGCAAGTAAAGAAAATTACACACCCATATCTGTCATGAACCTAGGTGGAAAATTCCTTTAAATGTTAGCAAATCCAATCCAGCGATATAACAAAAGAGTACATATTATAACTTGAGTTGATTTAATATTAAAAAATCATTTAAAGTAATTTACTGTAGAAAAGAAAAGAGAGTCCTACTGTCATATCAATAGATGCAAAAAAGGCATTTGACAAAATTCAAAAGACACTAATTACAAAAACTTTCTGCAAACTAGAAATAAAGGACCTCTTTCAACATGGTAAAAAGTGTCTATAGCTTTCATAATATTTCCTAGTGAAATATTGAACACGTTCATACTAAGTTCAAGATATCTTCTCTTACCAATCCTTTCAACATGGCATTTGAAGTTCTAGCCATTAAAATACATAGAAGAAAATTAAGTATAGATTGGATAGAAATAAAAAGAACTGTCTTTATTTGCAGAAACATAAGCTTCTACAAAGAAAATTTTAAGGAATCTCTAAAATGCTACTGGAACTGATAAGTAATTTTAACAAATTTGTAGGATCAATTGTAGTTCTGTATGCTGACATCACACAACTTGGAAATAAAATTTTCAATACAATATGATTTATAATATCATAAAAATAAGATATACTTGGGAATATATTTAATTAAATACATATAAAATCTAAACACTGAGAACCACAGGAGATTGTTGAAAGAAGATTTTTAAAGACCTATCTATGTAGATTGGAAGGTATACCACATTAATGGATTAACATGTTAAGATGTCAATTCTTCCAAAATTGATTAATATACTTAGGATAATTTTTACAAAAAATCATAACAGAGGGTCTGTGCTATGGTGAATGCTGTGAAGTATGTAAACCTGGCAATTCACAGAGCTGTACCCCTGGGGCTAATAATACATTATATGTTAATAAAAAATTCAAAATAAAAAAAAAATTGTAACAGACTTCTTTGTAGCAGTTGAAAGAAAGCCGACCCTAAAATCAACATGGAAATGTAGGAATCTAAAAATGGCCAAAACAATTTTGAAAAAGACTGAGAAAATTGGAATATTTATACCTCCTTATCACATGACTTAGTAGAAAGCTAGAGTCATCAAAGTAGTGTGTTATTAACATGTAAACAGGCAAATAGATCAATAAAACAGAATAGTGATCCCATACTTATATGGTTGTTTGATTTTCTACAAAAACAACGAAACAGTTAAATGGAGAAAGGAAAGTTTGTAAATAGCAAAGAAATGATACTTACTAAATATATGGGAGAAAAGGAATCTTGTCCCTTATACAAATATTAATTCAAGTTTGACTGCAGCCTTATATAAAATCTGACTCTAAAGGTTCTAGAGGAAAACTTAGGAGAATATCTCTAACCTTGGGAGTAGCCAAATATTTCTTAGAGAAGACACAAAAAGTACTGCCTAAAAAAGAAAAAAAAAATTGATAAAGTGGACAAGAGCGAATTTTAAATCTTTTTCTCTTCCAAAAATACCATTAAGGCAAGCCATAGAGTGAGAAAAAAATATTTGTACTACAAATATCTGTCCAAGAGCTTGTTCACAGATTATATAAGGAAATCCTACAAATCTTACAAATTTTTTAATAAAAAATAAGTAAAATTTTTAAAAATTTAGTCTAATTTGATCAGATACCACATAAAAGGAAATACACAAATGAGTGATAAACACATACAAGTACTCTCATTATCATTGGTTATCAAAGAATTGCATATTAAAGCACAATGAGGTACCTCTACATCCTCACCATAATAGCTAAAATTAAAAGGACTGAAAATACTAAGCATTATTGAGGATGTGGAACAACTGGACCCCAGTTGGAAGTCCAGGCATTGCTGGTAGAAGTATAAATCATTACAACTCATCTGAAAACTACTGGTTAACATTCACTAAAGTAAAACTTAATCTCCGCTATGATGCAGCATGTCCACCCACAGATGTATAACTCGGAAAAATTGGTTCTTATGCCCACCAGATGTGGAGTAGTCATAATAGTATTACTTATTACTTATGATGGCACAATATTAGAAACAGTCCAATTTAACATCAGAAATAGAAATGGTATAGTCATACAGTGGAATACCATGCAACAATTAAAAAATGGACTAATGATGGGGTGCCTGGGTGGCTCAGTGGGTTAAAACCTCTGCCTACAGCTCAGGTCATGATCTCAGGGTCCTGGGATCGAGCCCCTCATCGGGCTCTCTGCTCAGCAGTGAGCCTGCTTCCCCCTCCCTCCCTCTCTCTTTCTGCCTACTTGTAATCTCTGTCAAATAAATAAATAAAAATCTTAAAAAAAAAAAAAAAGGCAAAGCCTTCCTTTAAAAAAAAAATAAAAAATAAAAAATGGACTAATGATACAAACCAGGATAAATTTCAAAAAATAAATACTGTATGATTCCATTTATATGAAGTTCAAAATTAACAAAATTAATCTCTGGTGATTGAAATTTGAATAATGGGTGTCTATAAGAGGTGAGATTCACTGGAAAAAGTTAAGGGAACTTCTGGAGGCGATGGAAATGTTTTATATACTAATTGTTAATTATACAAATGTGTTCATAATTTATGCTTTTAAGATTTGTGCAATAAGTTTTTCCTTGACTTAAAAAAGAATATGTCAGAATAAAGGTGCTTCATCAATGACTTGAGCTTTAAAAAAAGAACAGTTAAGAAAAGTCTCTAATAAACTCCAGAGACTCTTGAAGATTACTGATATCCAAATAGTATCATGACTTTTATTATCGCTGTCTTTTACTGATTTCAAACAAGACAAAAAATACCTTACAGAACCATGAGAATAATGAATTTAAGGAAATCAAGTCCAGGTGTTTTTGAAGTTCAATATATTCTTGATTTTGCTAGAAAGGTTACTAATATTAATGATGAAGCTTCCAGCACACACTGATTTTTGATATCTGAAATCCAGGTAGAGGGAAACTGTTTCATACAGCTACTGAGCAGTTCTGTCATTCTCAGCACCTGATAAACAGTGACTCAGACATCTAAGTGGAGATTAAAATGCACACAACACGAAAGGTCAAGTCTTAGAATAGGTATAGCATCATGATATTTGGAATGTTTTTATGATCTGCATTTTTCAGACTGTGTTAGAATAAGAAAGGGTCAGGTTTTTGTTTTTTGTTTTTTGTTTTTTTTACAATATTCTTGATGGGCAATGATAGGCATTTTTATCATCCCAGAATGTTCAGAAATGACAGTCTTCGCTTGAGTGACCTTAACGTAAAATACAGCTCAAAGGAGAGTAAAGCATATATGTTAATATGGGCTATTATAAAATCAAATTGTCTCTACTAGCATTCTCTCTTCTCTTCAACTCTGAAATTCCTTTCAGATCACAATAAGTTGATTTAGGACTTAAGCTTTTAATAATAGAATCTTATATTTCTCAGTCTCTGGACTTCTAAAAGTAAGTGACTTTCAAATCCCCTTCAGAAAGAGATATAGCAAAACAGGTGAAGGTCAAAACAAGTGAGTTTGTACTACCAACAAACATGTTCACAAGCAAAACAAGCTTATCTTTATGAGACTTATGTTAACATATGACATTGATGTCAATAGCTAAAATGTTTTGACGCATTCAATTAACTAAATGAATCTCACAGGACTCTTGTTCTTTGTCATATCCCATACTGTAGCCCTTTGGAGGTGTGTGTATGTGTGTGTACACATGTAAATACATGCATATACATATATACATGTAGGTACATGTACATACATATATATACATGTGTGATTTACTGTTTCAGAAGAATGCAGAGGAATTTTGGGATGTGTTGACTTCTAAGTCACTTTCTTATTAATTTGTCCACTAAGTTCATTTTATCTAACAAAAGGGCTTAAATCAATATTAAGAATTTTTAAAACACAAGGTATTTCTGGAAGACAAACCAATGTAGACCAAACTATCTGTACCATCCTTTAAAATTCATCAATGTCACCCCAACTCTTGGCATAGCTACTTTAAGTGTACCTTCTAAATCCATGAGAAACTGTAGCCTGAGACGATCAGAATTGTATCTAGATTTTGCAGCCTTGAGAAACCTATTTCCATCTTCAGTAAGCAACTGACAATAAAGCAGGTCCTCATCTCCAAAGCATGTTTCACAGCATGATTGTGATATTCGTCAATAGAGCTAATGTCCTCTCCTCGAGTGTTGATGTAGATCAACACAGGTGCCTCTACGTTCTGACTGTAATGTGTGAATTCGAGAGATGCTTCTTTCATTTCAACTATGACTGATGTGACAGAGATCAGAGGTGGAGGGACTGGCCCAGGAAAAAGCATTAGTACAGGAAGACAGGTTTTTGCTTTTTATTCTCTCCTTAAGCAGACATATTAGTTTGGCAAGATAATAAGGAATTACTACAAATAAAGTTAAAAGAACTACTTCCTGCCGTTAACATTTGTTCATGTGTCATACTATATGAACCTAATAACTAAGTGAATTTTCTCTTTTTCAACTAGTTGTTTTGTGACACATTTTAAAAAATGACATTTATGTAAAATCTCCATTTACCAATAAGTATTACCTTGTCAAACAAATGATTGGGAATGCAATTTTTTGGAGAGGGAAGGAAAAATAATTATTTTATTTATTTATTTTAAATTGTATATCGTCAGGCCCCTTATGTTCTTCAGCATTACTAGAAGTAGTATAAAGTGTGTCATTTCAAAATAGATTGTATTTTCCACAGTAATAAAAATGTATTTAGTTAGTGCATTCTCAGCCAAGGATCTTGGGATCAAAAATTCAGACACAACCAAAAAAACCTCATCACTATAAAGAACACTTGCTATGAGCCAGGATAATAACTTTAAATGTAAAAATCAAATCTCATAGTTTTAAGAAACATGCAAGTATTATATGAGGGGTACTAATGTTCTACAAAATTTAACTCACAAAATACATTTATACCATATCATAAATTTTGTTGAAAGTGAATATGTTAGCTGTAATAATTATGAAATTTTTAGATAGCTTTGGTGGCTTTCTAGAATTTAGAAGGACCATTTTTAGAAGGAAAGAAGGTAAGTAGGTGGCTTAAATCCCTTAAGTAAGTTGTCCCAAGAGGACTAAACTATTGCTTCTTCCCCTCTCCTCCGTTAAATTCCCCTATAGAATTAGTGGCCCCTAGAATTCACCCTTGACCTTAGGGTGGCCCCCAGGTCTACGGTCAGGAGCTTCCTGTATGTTTATTGGTGGTATGGCTTCTGTGATTAAAACTTACGTTTCGGGGCTCCTGGGTGGCTCAGTGCTTAAAGCCTCTGCCTTCGGCTCAGGTCATGATCCCAGGGTCCTGGGATCGAGCCTCACATCGGGCTCTCTGCTCAGCAGGGAGCCTGCCTCCTCCTCCTCTCTCTCTCTGCCTGCCTCTCTGCCACTTGTGATCTGTCTGTCAAATAAATAAAAATCTTTAAAAAAAAAACTTAGGTTTCAATGCAAAAGGTTTCTCAGGATTTCTATGCTTCACCCTTTTCTATCTCCTTCAATTCTTGAAAGCTATAGAAATTGCTTTGGCTTCAGATAAAATGCAGAAAAGAAAAAAAGGTGCTAGTAAGTCATGGAGTTGACATCCTGTTGACAGTGATCAGAGCATTTCACACTGTTAGGAAAGCATAAAAATAATTATCGGTCTTTGTTGCGGCCTTTCAGAGAAGAAACCTCAACAACCTCCAAGGGAATCGCCAAGACAGGCAGGAGCCCGAGCACTGCAGGCTGCCTGGGGTTTCCATGTTGCTGGGGTCACTCAGGGTTTCTCCCCTTCCCTGCCTGCAGACTCATCCCCAGGAACAGAAGCGGGGATCCAGGAGCAGCAATGAGGGGCGTTGATTAATTCATTGAGTTTGGTGGCCTTAGGGCCCTATATTTTTGCTCCAATCACTGTAAAAGTCAATGTACCAAAATATACGTATATGCAGTATTTTACTGATTTTTTTGAAAGTACATTTTTGGCCTCCTGAAGGCAGTGCCCTCAAATGAAAGTACATCTTCCAGGAAAAACTAGTTGACTTTTGCAGTGCCTATTGCCCTGACCCCAGACCCCCATCATCTTGATGGAAAGTAAATGTTCCCTATTCGGGGATACAAAGAGGAAAATTACAAAGTTTGTCAAATTTATACTCAGGGAATCCAGCTTTCTCTTTACATATCTTTCCCTCTCCTTTACATATCTTACCCCCCTCCTTGTCCTATTTTGTTTATGGGCCTTCTGAGTCTGGCTGTAAGGCCCCCTACTAATCCTGCACTTATGGCCTTTAATTCACCCTACAGGATAACATTTTAAATATTTATAAATAAATTAAATAATGTGCTTTAGCATTCAGTTTGCTTTAGCAGTGGAAATTTAATATCCCAATTCCATTGTGGAATATAAGAAGCAAATAGAATATAAAATTTTCACTCCAAATATAGGAAGGGGAATCCTACATATATCTGTCAAATGCCTAAGTCCTATATGAGAATGTTTCCATCTAACATTCTATAAAATTTAGCTCATGGAAGGTAATTCATCACAATGTCTTCTTCAGGCCCAAATTATCATTTTTAGAACAAAGAACTTCTGTCATATAGTATAAAAATATAGCTATTAAATACCAAACAGCAGCCCCCTGATCAATAAAGCCAATCAGTTGTACCCACATAGATCAGATAAGTATCTCCAATATCACATTTCACACCAAGTCCATGAGGAGATTTATTTCTATTTTAACACTAAATTATTTATATTTTAACATGAACAGCAATGTTATTCTTGTACCTTATTCTCAATATGCTAAAAATCAAATCCATAATAGTTTTCAAATCCAGCCCTCATTCATATTGTCTCACTTCTATTCGTGGCACCAAAGACTCCTATTCATTAAGGTGTGAAGCCAAGAGTCATCTTCAATTCACTTCTCATCATCCCCCACACGGCTGACAAATCAATCTTTCAAAAGCAGAACTCCTGTCAGGTCCATTCCCTGCTAGAAAACGGAGGGTAGGGGGATGGCAGGAAATGCCTCTCTGCCACATGCTCGATTAAGTACCAATCCTTTTTCCTGTGGTTTAACACCATCCATTAGACATCATAAATACCTCACAGCTCTGTATCTTTGCTATGATGAAGTATGGTTCTTTTTTAAAATTTTAGTCCCAGTAGATTTAACATACGATGTTATATTATCTTCAGGTGTACAATATAGTGATTCAACAATTCTGTGCAGTACTCACTCCTCATCACGGGTAGTGTACTCTCAAACCTCTTCACCAATACGAAGTATGGTTCTTATTTGCTAATATTTAATGACTATTTTCCAACTATTAGGCTTCACATAACTTAGATAACTAGACGATAATCCTACTAGGTAGATACTAGGATATCTTCATTCCT
Organism: Enhydra lutris kenyoni; assembly: GCF_002288905.1. Lineage (NCBI taxonomy): Eukaryota > Metazoa > Chordata > Mammalia > Carnivora > Mustelidae > Enhydra > Enhydra lutris. The sequence continues at coordinate 77,834,893 of NW_019154085.1, read as the reverse complement.
GATAGGAGTTAACCACAATTACCAAGTGAGGTAACATATGAGGAGAATTCATTTTAGCAAAGGTTGTGATACATCTGAAGTAACAGAGAGAAACCGTCAAACAGCAGGGATTCAAATGTGTATCTTGTAGTTCCAATGCTGATGGCACTAATAATTCCTTGTCCTCTTTCCCTTAAGCTGGATGTTAATATTAATTCCAAATGGAATGGGTGTTGTTATCCTCTAAGGAAGGAGCACAGCTGCTGAAGGAGGTCATGGAAATTCTACTCCCTATTTTCTCTAAGTCATGCCATGATAAAATATAGCCATTTGCAACTACTTTGCCTACTTCTCTGCTGACCATATCTAGATTTTCCTCCAAACAATTCTGATTTCAAACTTTCTGCTCCTCATAATCAGAGGCATGGTTTAGAGGAGGTGCACCAGACAACATTGTCAATGAAAAATTGTAAAGCCCATAAAACATACTGACGTGATGTTGTAAAGATCATGAGGAAAGTTGTTCAAGGACACAGAGCGAGTGGGAACTCGGAATTCCTCAGACAGGCACGCCATTGTTATGTGGGCTCCACAGCAAAGCAAAAGTGAAGGCCCCTCCCTTTTGTCTTCTGATTTCAGAACCTGACCGTGTGTCCTAAATTGTGATCTTACACAAAGCCAGTGGAGTCCATGAAGATATACAACCAATAGCTTAGGAGAAAATAGAGTCTGAGGCATTCTTTCAAATACCAGAAAATTGAAGTGAAGAGAAACAAGTGAAGTAGCTTTCTTTTTTAAGCACATACCCTTGAATGCATAGGAAAGAACCTATGTTTGATGTCTGATAAACCTTGTGAAGAGAACGTTTTGCCCAGAGCAGCCACCTTTATTTTAGGAGATGAAAACTGAATTAGTTCTTGTGATGTTGAACCCAAACATAAATGGAATTCTTTAATATATGTGCTCAATTAACCTACCATAGGTAAGATCAAATAATAAAAATCATTGACATTTCAATTTTCTGAGAATACAATAAAATAAAATGACGCACACGGAATGTAAGAATGTTGAAGATATTCTTCACTATTTGCTGTGGAAGATTCAATTAAAATTGGTTAATAAGTGGAAAGAAGTTTCAATATGTTTATATACTTTTAATTTCAAAAAGCGGTACAATCATGAAGTCTTTATACTGAAGATCTGTGACGTACTTGGCTTCGGGGGAGAAAAAAGGCATGAAAATCCACGAGCTTGATTGTTAATTAAATGCCAAATAACACACAGAGATGACTATTTTCTGGCAAGTGCGGAAATTTCCAAAGAGCAAAGGTTTGTCTCTTCACAGTAACAGGGTTGTGATGCCAAAGCAGCGTCTCCACGTGCTGAAAATGCTCATTTTTTTCCCTTCACCAACATATTATGTGCTCAAAAGGAGACTGAGTAAAATTACATCAACTTGGACTATCCCTTTGCTTTTATAAAAATTAAATAAAAACACAGTGCCAATTACAATAAAGCTGTGGCTTTTTTTAGACTTTGTATCTAGACTGCTCATTATCTAAGCATCTCCAACCCAAGTCTGTACTAATGAGCTTTCATTTCACAGGGAGATAAAGAAGCCGAATTAGGACTTCCATTTTCCCCACTTTGTGATCGGAAGTCAACGATGGTGGCCCAGTCACAAATAGGTACTGCTTAAGAATAATGGTTATGGAGGGTGGGTGGGTGCGAGCCAGTTTTCAAATGATAAACCATGTTGTCAAAAGGGCAACAACCATGAAAACCTCACTTCTTATTCATAATAAATTTGATCTTTAGACGGATCTGTATGGTGCTAAATGATAAGACTTTTGAAAAAGGTCTCACAAAACGAATCAGTCAAGCAGTATCAGTAAATGTAATTGTTACTTGATTTGTAACCCTTTTACAAATAATGGACTTTCTTCTTGTGTAAGAGACAACATTTTTTGTGTTTTGTTCCTGACGATTGTAATCTGTAATTTAATCCTTTGTGTGTAGGAAAATTCAATGAAAATATTAGTATATCTGTGTTGTTATCACTAAGTTTGTAATATATATTTCATATAATAGCTTATATTCCTTCAGAAAAAAAATTCTTTTGATATAAGTAGATGACCCAGCAAGTTCAGCCCATTATTAAAACTATGTAGCTATGATGCCTGGTCCAAATATTGTAATAGTTATTCCCAGAGTCAGCATCTTCATTACTGAACTGTAAGATTAATAAACATAAGGATTGCCGCCTAACCTCTCTAGCTGCTTCAGCACCAAGTCCTACAAAGCCCCGGTCAACTGTCAGAAACCTTCTTGCTCTGACCTTTGCCCCTTCCCATCCAAATTCCAAAAGCTATTTTTCTAGCTACCTTAACACAGGTGCCTACCATTGTTTAGCAGGTGTGAGGGTGGCAGGCTAAGCCCCACCTCAGGCAAGCCGGAAAGAAGGGAAGTTTCTGAGGCTTGTTGCTATGATATAAATTGCTACCCTGTTAGTGGAGGTGACACATCATCTGCAAGTCTCCATATCCCAGGCATTTAAAACCACAGAAAGAACTGGAAGTAGCACACTGGTGGCCAATTAACATTGCTTTGAGTCGAAGGCATCAATCAACATATAAAACTATTGAAGTTTTCTTGAGTTAAAAATGCGCCTTAGGGGTGCCTGGGGGGCTCATTTACATGTTCGGCTCTTGGTTTTGGCTGGGGCCATGATTTCAGGGTTGTGAGACTGAGCCCCTGTGGACTCCAGCCCAGTGGAGCCTGCTTGGGATTCTGTTTCTCCCTCTTTAAAAAAAAAAAAAAAAGGCACCCTAATACATAATATTACTAATCCAATTACTTGAAATGTGAATTATTTGTATCTGATGGATGGGGTAATCTTCAAATGTAGATATTTCTGGGCACAGTATCACTTAAAAAGCCTCCTTCCAGTTTCCTCTTATATTCAGATGACCATCCATAGCTCGCAGGTGTGTGTGAGGCCACAGGCTCGATTTCCAGTGGCCCACCTCTCCAGGGACGCGTAGTAAGTATGTGTATACAGAGTGTACAATAGGTTGTCTCCTCCTCCACCTAAACACCAGGGGGGTAGGGCTCCCTGGAGGACAGTGCCCCCTTCTCTCTGTGTGTCATGTTCTATCTCGATGAGTACTTTAAAGTCTTTATTCATCCTGACAACTCAAGGTAGTGGGAATAATGCTGTCTTCCAGAGATGTTACTGTTATCTTCACTGATTTGACAGAACACACCCACATGCTGTGAGCTAACACTTTACATCCAGAGAATAACAAACAGCAATCTGAAATATTAACACACTGGCAGAAAGCTCTGACTGATACAGTAAGAGGGGAAAAAGCAGTTGCCTTCCTGTGGCCTGAGAAAAAAAACTTCAGTTATTTCGTTTATTTGGAGCTTAGATATTATTTTTTGTTAATGAGTAATAAATTCAACAAGCAAGTGGAGATCTTTAAGAAAAGTAATGATCCCTCTCACGAGAGAAAATTATATTCACTCTGGTTAGAATTGAATTGTTAACAAGAGTATAAAACTGAGTATTAAATAGGAAAGCCGATATACACGAGTTATCGGGCTTAAAATTGTATCACTGCCACTATTGGGAGATTATTTTTTTAGAGCTATAGAGCTATTAAACTATCTCTAAAGATTATGTTTTTGGATTAAAAATAATTGCAAGGGGTAAACCGAATCAGAATTGTAGCTGATAATTACTATCAGGTGCATCAGACTCTTCATTATTACAGATTTTAGAATTCAAGAAATGTAGTATTTCAAACTATCTTTTGTTTGTTTGTTTTTGTAGGTTTCATTGATTTCATAGTAGAGCCAACATTTTCTCTTCTGACAGACTCAACAGAGAAAATTATTACTCCTCTTATAGAGGAAGCCTCAAAAACAGACACTTCTTCCTATGGGGCAAGCAGGTTTGATATTTTCTCCTTTATTGCATCTTTTTTTTTTTTTTTTAATCTTTGTGCTGTTTTATAACCTTTCACTTAAGATTATCCTACTATGTCTTACAGCAGGGCAGGCCATCTTTAAAAAATTGTTAGGTAGTATTGCCACCTAGTGGCAGATGTGATATTGCACCTGCCTTTGAAATTACTTGATGTCCGCTACAAAATATATAAAACTACTAACTGAGGAGTATAACATAAGAGTATTCAATACGCAGGAGAATGAAAATATCTCAATCTTCATGCAAATGTATGTATTATGCCTTGAATATTAACATATATAGTTGTGTCAGTTTGCTTACAAGCAAATCCGTTACAACCCACTTGTACATCTGGGGAGATGCCTATACCAAAAGAAGGCTTAGAGCTGATGTGGGTACAACAGCTGCGTCTAACATGTAACAGTAACATCCATTATATATACAATCACTTACAGGATTTCAAGCTGAGCATTTTTCATAGATAAATTTGTTAAGGCATATTATTTAAAGCTTCCTGTTGCAAACTAATCATGCTAAATTCTTACCCATCTGAACATGCAACTTTTGCTAATGGCACATCAGCAGGCTTCCTACATGTTGCCCCAGTGAGGGCACTGAGGAAATGGTCTACCTGAGAAAGATTCAGATTAGCCCCCCTCAGGGCTCCAGAATTGTGATGCCCCTTTAGTAATGTTCACCAGTGGACTCTCCACTGAGTCAGCTCACCTCAAGTTTCCACTGTTCTAATCAGGGCCTCACCACCCCATGATGCAAGAGCGCTCCAACCTGCTGCTCTGGTTGAGCAGAGCAGTCCCTTGACCCACACAGGGACTTCCAGCCAGAGTCCCGGCCCTCTCCATGAGAGGAAAAAGGAGGGACGTGAGCATCCCTGATGCATGCTCCACACTGGGCCTGAACACCTGCCATTCTGTGTCTGCAGTTGGTTTTGTAAAGTGTTTCAGGCTTTGCTCCCTCATTTCATATCTTGACCTTGGTGTTTTCTGGGCTTTTTTTTTTTTTTTCTGTTTGTAATTATTAGCCTCAGCACCTTTATTCTGTTCACAGCGTTGATTTGTTTAGACGATCAAATATGAAAGGCACCATGAACGATGGAACCTATTCCCCAGACTACTCCCTTACAAGCGTGGACCTACAGAGCTTCAAAAACAACCTGGTGGACATCATCCAGCAGAACAAAGAACGGTGGAAAGAGTTAGCTGCCCAAGGTAGAGTTGTTTATGAGACCTTATGCCATCTCCTTCTTTCTTAACTTATCCTCTGGGGTTTTGGCTTTTCTTTCTCTCCCTGGATTTCTTCTTTGATGAAACATGCGAGCCATCAGTGGTATGTGGAATTTGGCTAGCTTTTGATCATTGATAACAAAGTTGGTTTATCTGGTAAAGAGATTCTGCTCTGTTTATGTCACATGGGCTGCAGAAGTATGTGTCCGTGGATGGCAGTGACCTGAATGTGAAGGAGGGGACAATAAAATGGTGACAAAACTTTACATGGCAGGGGCGCCTGGGTGGCTCAGTGGGTTAAGCCTCTGCCTTCGGCTCGGGTCATAGTCTCTGGGTCCTGGGATCGAGCCCCACATCGGGCTCTCTGCTCAGCAGGGTGCCTGCTTTCCTTCCTCTCTCTCTCTGCCTGCCTCTCTGCCTACTTGTGATCTCTGTCTGTCAAATAACTAAATAAAATCTTAAAAAAAAAAAAAACTTTACATGGCAGAGTAACTTCATGGTCATTCCTAGAAGTGCATTGGAGCCTATGTTTTAGGCTTTGCAGGTGGCCTTTGTGTTGCATTAGGAATGTAACACTCTGTGTCAGAGACTTGGGTGTGTTTTTTTCAGTATTACTAAGTTATTTCTTTTGGTGACTGTTCCACTCATGCATTGGAAAAAATCATTTGCAGTCAGCCATTAAAGGAAAACAGATGGGAAGCCAGCTAGCTTTAGCTGTTTCTGATATGTTTTCTGATTCAAATAAAAGAGTCTGTTTGGTTTACAAGTTATGTGAAATGGTATCAGTCATTATCTTTTGTGCAGGAAATTAGCTTTCTAATTCCAAATCTGGCCCCTTTCCCCCGCCCCCATGCTCCCTTCCATAGCCCTGTGTCTCTCCTGTGCTCTACACCCTGCACTGGCCTCTGGCTGGTTCTTGAAATACCCCAGAGCATTTCCAATTATTATTTCTTCAGCCAGGGATTCTCCTCACAGCTCTCTGCAAGAATGATTCCTCCTTGTCTGGAAAGTCCATTATTTACCTTTAACTTGAAAAACAGCACCTAATTAACTCACTTAATTTAATTTTCACATGACCTTATAAGATTTATACTATTGTTATTCTCATTTTACATAAGGAAACTGAGGCAGAAGACAGTTACGTGACTTTGCCCCAAATCCCGTAACTAGTAAGTGAAGGAGCTAGAATTCGCTCTTTCTCTCCAAATGCAGTGCTCAAAAGCCTTATGTTAGGTAACACCACAAGGAGGCCCTCCTTGACCACTACAAGTAACATCCTCTGTCCTTTCCTTCCCGATAAGGGCCCCGTCTAGTGGCTTCAATGTGGCATCACTAGTCCATAATCAATGATATTTATTTATTCCTTTTTTTAATTTATTATCTGTTTTCCACATGGGTAGTGTATGGTCTACCATACCATACCATACCATAGTGTATGGTAGTGTATGGACAATAGTGCATGGTCTATTGTGTTTTCCAGTGTATCCTCAGCTCCTACCACAGTATTGGGCATATAAGAGGCACTCGGTGAATATTTATAAAATGAAACAACTCCTTAATGGTGTTACATCATTTCTTCCCTCTCTGTTATTAGAAATAAAAGCAATACCATTCTCATGTCTTCATCTGACTCTGTAACTCACATTTTCCCATTAGTCTGATCTTAGTTGAAGAGAAGTAGTTTCCCAGGTTTTGGTGGGTCTATACAACCAAAACGAGGGCCAGGTCCTGTAGTCACACAGGCCCCCCCACCCTCAGCATGACCCTGTGCTTAATTAAATCCTCAAGTATCATCATCTCAAAAATCTTTAAATTTTTTGAGCCAGGGGCCTCATTTTTATTTTGCCTGGGGTCCTGCGATTCTGTAGCTAGTCCTGGCCATTCCAGAGGGTCTCCGTAATACATTATTGTCACTCGGTAAAGAACATAACACAATACAAGACCAGATGGCCATACTGAAATATTGTCAAACCCATCTAAGTGGAGACTTCAAAGGACTGGAATTACCCTTCTCTGGGGACAGATTATACTCAACATATTGACCCTGAAGCACTATAAGATATAAGCTCTTTGAAAACAGAAACGTTATGTATCTTATCATCATCATTTTCTCATAGAGAGCGTGTCCCTGGCATAGTGTAGATGCTTTAAAGTTATTTAGTCTTGAATGAATGAATAAATGAATACGTAAACTCCACGTTGAATGTATCTATTCAGAAAAGAAAACAAATAGATATTATATTTTCAGTGATGGAAGGAAGAGATGAGGGAAGCAAAACTTCTGAAATCCCTCCCGTGTGCCAGGCATTTACATGGATTATCAAATCTCCTCCTGCAACAACCTTCCTAACTAGAAATGATTACCCTCATTTTATACTCAGGGAAATTAAAGATCGCACAGCTTCTAAGCGCTAGAGTCAAAACTGTTCTGATTTTTTACCCAATGCTTTTCCCACTGCACACTAGCACTTCCTATTAGACCCTTTCAAAAAATTCTGAAAAAACTGACTGGAAGTATTCATCTTCAGTGAACCCAAGAATCCAACTGACCAAAACACATTCTATTCCAAGAAAAATTTAACTAAAATAAATAACAATAAACCCAGAACATCAACCTATCACCTAGAACCTATTTGTCATAAACCAGTGAAGGAAAACTGCCAGAATTGGCTTAGGGACTGTGATTCCTCCCTTCCTAATGAACTTTCTGGCACTGTGCTTTTTTGAAGATTTTGTTGCACAGGGACAATAAACTTTAGATGTCTGTAAATTTCTCAATGTACGTTTCTAGAATTAAGCAATAATATCTGAGTCCTATCATTGGAAAAGGTAGAACCAAGATTTGAACACAAGCAGCCTGGCTTTAGGAAATTAAAACCATAGATCATTTTGATAATATAATTTCCAAGGGGTAGTTGTGTAGAGTACACACATTTTGAATAAACAACTACTGCCAAATTTATTTTATTTATAACATTGTATGTTTGGTTTCTATTTCCAATGCAGTGGTGAACTAGATAAACTTAGAGAAATATCTCATGGTAAAAACAACTAAAAGTGCAGGGTAAAATATTGCCTATAAGAAACTGACAGAGATAATGCTTCTAGAACTATCTCCTTCTCTCCTTGCTTGTAACAAATGATAAAAAGTATATTGCTTTCAAAAAAAAAAGGAAAGAAGGAAGGAAGGTGGGGGAGGGAGGGAGGGAGGAAAGCTGATTTGTTCAGAACATGTCCATAAAGATCAAACAAATTCAGAGAGATTAAGAAACTTTGGAGCTAGAATCTCTCTGGAAGGTATCTGTTTACCTTTGCTGGAGTCCTGGGTTTGCAGACTAAATTGGCCACCACACTGGGTTTACAGCAGAAATGCAAATTTGATTCTACATTTAAAAATTATGTTAATGCAACTTACCATATTAAGGATCAAAGGATAAAAACCTAAGCTCACAAAAGATACAGAAAGAATATTCAAGAAAATTCAGTATCTATTCATGATAAAAATTATTAAAATTAAAGGAACCTTCTTAATCTACTATTTCCATTTTCCTACTTTTCTTGCCATCATTTTTACTGCTTGAGATGTTTCTTTTTTCCATTGCAATTCATTTCCTTGATGGTTTGAAATATTTACTCTTTACTCCTTTCATTTTTATGATTAACTAGAAAATTTTATATGCATAATCAATAGTAGATAATAGTGAATTTCACCCTTCCACGAAATAATACAAAACCTTTAAAAACTTTGTGTCTGATATTTTAAAAATCTTCTAAAATACAGACTTTATCGTTAATAATTAAAATTTAAAATATATCCTTGAAATCCAAGAATATGAGGATAACTGCTTTTTTTTTTAAGATTTTCTTTATTTATTTGACAAAGAGAGAGCAAACATGGGCAGGGGGGAAAGAAGGGGGAGAAGCAGACTCCCTGCTGAGCAAGGAGCCCAATGGGGGACCCGATACCAGGACCCTGGGTTCACCTGAGCTGAAGGCAACCGCTTAATGACTGAGCCACCCAGGTGCCTCAAGGACAACTGCTTTTTAACATCACTTTCAAAAATCAAGCTAGTGCAGGAAGACTTTACCAAAGTCTCCTCCAGGCATGCATAGCTCCTGGTCAGCCAGAGATATGTGGAAAGGTATCTCAGACCTTCCACAGCTCTCCAGTTGCTAGGATTTTTCTGTGAAATGCTGCTCATCTACCAGTTACCCAAACTTGGACTGCAGGCTCAGGCTTGCAAAGCTGTGAGTTTCCCCCCCCATTTTTTCTAAATTAAACCCACCGCTTTATGTTGTAGAAACCAGGGGGTTTTGCCCTCTGCTGCTATAGCACTCTGAGCCTACCGCCTCTGGCAGCCAAACTGGTTTCTGCTGCCCTTCTCAGGTTGGGGTTGGCAGGGAGGTTGGGAGTAGCTCTGGTCAAAAAGGTCACAGCTTCCTGGGGCACCTGGGTGGCTCAGTTGGCTGAGCACCCAGCTCTCGGTTTCTGCTCAGGTCATGATCTCAGGGTGCAGGCATCGAGCCCCATATCAAGCTCCAAGCTCAGTTCAGCAGGGAGCCTGCTTCAGGATTCTCCCTCTCCTCAACCCACCCCCTGCTTGTACACTTTCTCTCTCTTTAAAATAAATAGATTTCTAAAAAAAAAAAAAAAAAAAATCACAGATTCCTGCTGTTGTTACCTTTTGCTCATATTAATCAGAAGACATGAGCAAAACATTCACTCTAGCACTGTTCTTGAGAACAAAAAATACTGAAAACAACAGTAAAAATGGATGCACAACTATAGTGTATTTATATTATGGAAAAGCATACAACTGTTAAGATAAATGAACTTTAGCTGTGAGTCCCAACAGGAAGGGAAGACACAAATAATATTCAGCAAAATATACAAGCTGCTTCAGTATAGCAAGATGCCATTTATAAAGACTTTTTTTTTTAAACCTATAACCTAACCAATAGGTTTTAGAATATACTTAGCTTCATACGTAGAACTGTTAAAGAAGCATGTCTCTTTAGAGCGAGCCCGCAAATGGCAAATACCAATATTGTTCCTCCTGCAAGGCAAAAGAGTTACTTTGGTAACCACTTGATGGTTTGGTTTGTGTTTAGACACAAATATTACAAACTGAACCAGATCCACATAGTCCACCTTGATCAGAACAAAACCACAAATCAATCCCAGATCTGCTTTCTTTCCCATCTTCTCAAAGAAGACGTGTATTTGAGAAAAACAAGTTATGTCCCAAAATAGAATCCAGGTGTTGGGGATGGGTGGTCAGACTGAAATGGAATGCAGTATGTTTCTAATTGTACTGGGTATCTTTCTGATTTGTTTGACATTGATTCAAACCCCAAAATACTAGGGCTCAAAGGCAAGTAACAAGTGAGGAAAGAAGGCAGCGTGGGATCCAAGGCACCATCAGATTTGCCCATTGTGCACCAGTAACAGCTGTGTAGAACCAGAAGGAAACCTAGTGCTAGCTTAAGGCAAGCTTGACATTTTAAAATATGCATTAAAATTGTCAAACACATAAGTGTTTTCTAGTCTTTTGGGGGGCTTATTTCCTACATAATTGGTCTAGAATCATAGGATACATGCAGTATGGTGTCTCTCATTTGAACTTTTTAAGACCTGCTTTGTCTTTAGTAGCTCGTAAGGCCCAGCAAAAAGGGAAACAAATTAGGGTTTTGGTTAGAACTACTTTGATATCAATTTGGAGAGAATTATCTTTAGGATTTCGAGTCTTCCTATTCATGTATATTTTATATATCTTCTTTCATGTTTCTCAGAAAGTTTACTTTTACTTCATAGTACTATAATGGTGATGGAAAATACTTGTTAGTGTTATTAGATGATAACATGCCTGGCATCATGTTAAGCATGTTATTTACCATGTAAACAAAATCCTTAATAATAATTTATTTCAAAATGTTGAATATATCTTGTTGGATTTTTCCATCACTGTTTTATATTTTTTTGTTATTTTTGCAAACGGCTGTCTTTCGCTGGTATATAGAAATACAATTTTCTTTTGAATACTGATCTGCAAATAACAATAGTTTTTTTATTTTCCCAAATGTATGCCTTTAATGATTGTTCTTCTTGAATCAACTGCATTAGCAAGTTTATCCAGATTTGTCTGAATGGAAGTAGTGAGAGCATTTGGCTTGTCTCTAAATTTAAAAGGAAGGTGTTTCATGTTTTATCATTATGATATTTCTTAATTTTGTTTGATCTGCTCTTTATGAGGTTACATTTCCACCAATAATTTGTTAAGAAAATGTATTTCTTATGTTTTTAATGTCAAGTTAGTTAACATGTAATGTAGTATTGGTTTCAGAGAAAATGTATTTTACATGGAACATTTAGTTTTATTAGATGTCTTTTCTGAGGCTTTTAAAATAGTTCAGATAATTTTTTGATTGGTTCATATAATGAATTATATTAATAGCTTATCTAATGTTGAACGACATTATATTCCTTTATTAGACCCAACTAATTGTGATGTATTAACTTTTTAAAATTTATGTGTTACTTTTGCTGACTTAAAAAAATCTATATTAATGCACGAGATTAGCCCGCAGTTTTCCTTTCTCATACTTGTAGTTCTGGTGTTAAGGTTACACTAGCCTCAGAAAATGAGTTGGAGTTTTTAAGTTGTTGTTTTTTTTTAAGATTTTTTAAAAATTCATTTGAGAGAGAGAGAGAGAGCATAAGCAGTGGGGAACAGCAGACAGAGGGAGAGGGAAAAGCAGACTCCTCGCTGAGCAGGGAGCCTGATGTGGGGCTCGATCCCAGGACCCTGGAATCCTGACCTGAGCTGAATGCAGACACTTACCCACCTGAGCCACCCAGGTGCCCCAGAGTTTTTGAATCCTTGAGAGTTTGTGAGCCTTAAATTGGCATTGAATGTTTGGCAGAATTTACTTTAAAACCATGTGAGCCTCCTGTTTTCTCTGTGGGATAATTTTCATCTGTGATTCAAGTTTTTTAATAGGTACAGAGGACTGATTAAGTTGTTTACCTTTTAGGTTTTTTTAAAAATATGTTGTGAGGGGGCACCTGGGTAGCTCAGTGGTTATCACTGATCTTGGGATCCTGGGATCAAGCCCCGCATCTGGCTCTCTGCTCAGTGGGGAGCCTGCTTCCTCCTCTTTCTCTCTCTGCCTGCCTCTCTGCCTACTTATGATCTGTCTGTCAAATAAATAAATAAAAATCTTAAAAAAATATATGTTGTGAAATATACCACAAAAGAACATCCAAAAACATATATATACTATTTGTAGGTAAATAATACAGTATTCCTAATGGACAATCCTTGCAGTGGCCTACAAGCAATAACATGCTGGCAAGGTAACAACTGGCTCAAAGACACTGTATGTCCACACATATACACAGGATTCTCGTGCTTTTTACTGATAGAAAGGGTGTGTAGCACATAATTTAAAAGTAATAAAATATATAGTAGCCTTCGTTGTGGCTTATATATAGGTAATGGTCCTCACAGAATGCTTTCACTGATTTTTGCGAACCCTGTGTCTTTGGTCCACTTATGATTGCAACTGACAAATATAAGTTGTGCACATATGAACATTGATATTTTCATTTACATCAAGGAGTAAGATGAAAATATAAAAAACATAGGTCATAACTTAGAAAACATAGGAGGCATATGTGAACTCCACTTGTTTATCAAAAGTGCAAATGACTTTTTAGTCATTTGATTGGATAATGATTTTTAAATACTGGGGAAAATTTTTCCTCAAGTTTCTGTGCTATTTACAATGTAGCAGTTATAGACTTGACACACTTTTAAATTTAATCTCTATTTTCTTTATCATTATCTCCACCACTCCACAACAGTGAAACAATAAATGAAGCCCTGATTCATAAAGTTTATTGACATCCGTGGTGCAAATATTCCCACCAGGGCTTGTTTCGGTCTATCAGTATGAAGTCTCTGCCCATGGGAGCTGGGAAGAGATGTGTATGGGAAGAGATGTGTATATAAGATATTTGCATCAAACAGATTTGGTGTATATTATTAACCTCAAGACCTAGATAATGAAAAAGGACTGAAAATAATTAGGAAATGATTTTTAAATATTTATCACCTTTGTTTTAAGTAAAATTTTAATTGTAAGTTTCTATAATTTTATTTTTAAGAATGACTAGGTTTAACAATTTCATAATTATTTCTCTTTCTTTTTTTGTTTCTCAGCTGTTACTCCTATTTGTGTAACTGTAAACAACACAGTTTAGTTTCGCACGCTTTGGTGTAAATGATACCGCGCAGGACACATTTTTCAATGAATATCTTTCTACTCAATGCCGTGTTTTCTGAGCTTCATCCAGGATGAGGCAAATCGCTATTATCTGTCTCAGCAGGGAATTTTTGGATCTTGATAGAAAACATAAGACAGAAAAATGTATCCAAATACTGTACAGATTTTTTTTTTAATATTAAGCAGTTAGGTCTTTTAAATAGTATATTTATAATATATATCCATTTCTTAACCCATAAATCAGGTGCACAAGTAATGTAACTTCTATTATTTTTCTGTGACAAAACATAGTGTCTAGCTGAAGGCCCCATGCTACATGCTTGAAGAAAACAGAAGCTTGTCATTCACATGTTTTAACTGAAGCAGAGGAAACCTATTCCACTTAGGGTTCTTGACCTCCTTTTTTCTTCTTTTTTAGATGCCATTGAAGTTCCTAATGTAATGTTAACCTTGGGATAACACCTTGCTTGACTTGTGTTCTTTCTCTCTCGTCTCTCTAGACATACCCTGTCCCATCTGCTTCGCACTATTCCCAGCCCTGCCTCTGACAGTTGGCTCCCTGTTTCAGCAAACCTTTGCCATCCCTTTTGCTTGATCTCTTATTCGCCTTTTCTCCTAATGCTTCTGAGACCTGATTGTTAAGCATCACACCCAAACGAGCTACGTAAAAGGACTTGCCCTCTCAAATGCCTACATCACTATATGGTATCTCTTTACACTTTTTTTTTTAAAGATTTTATTTATTTATTTGACAGAGATCATAAGCAGGCAGAGAGGCAGGCAGAAAGAGAGAGGGGTAAGCAGGCTCCCCGCCGAGCAGAGAGTCTGACACGGGGCTCCATCCCAGGATCCCGAGATCATGACCCGAGCCGAAGGCAGAGACTTTAACCCACTGAGCCACCCAGGCACCCCTCTCTTTGCACTTTTATCCTGTAGATCTCTATTAGAGTTCTGGACCCACTGTCTTTTTTTTATTTGCCAGCAATCCCTATCAGTCCCTAACAATGCTCCTAACAATTCTACATCTACTATTTAGAGAAAGTAAAAATAAATTGGTTTTAGACAACAAAAACGTGTCCATATTATTTTGTATTGAATTACTTTAAAAGACAATGTTTTTTATTAATTATTTTTATTAACATATAATGTATTATTTGCCCCAGGGGTACAGTCTGTGAATCGTCAGGCTTACACACTTCACAGCACTCACCATAGCACATACCCTCCCCAATGTCCATCACCCAACCACCCTCTCCCTACCCCCACCTCCCCCCAGCAACCCTCAGTTTGTTTTGTGAGATTAAGAATCTCTTATGGTTTGTCTCCCTCCCGATCCCATCTTGTTTCAGTTTTTCCCTCCCTAACCCCCCCACCCTCTCAAATTCCTCATATTAGAGAGATCATATGATAATTGTCTTTTTCTGATTGACTTATTTCTTTCAGCATAATACCCACTAGTTCCATCCACATTATTGCAAATGGCAAGATTTCATTTCTTTTGATGGCTTCATAGTATTCCATTGTGTATGTGTGTGTGTGTGTGTGTGTGTGTGTGTGTGTGTGTGTATATATATATATATATCACATCTTCTTCATCCATTCATCTGTTGATGGACATCTAGGTTCTTTCCATAGTTTGGCTATTGTGGACATTC